>NC_056743.1:795067281-795274781 GCF_019279795.1 Protopterus annectens | reverse complement strand
TCCCATGCATCAGAGGAGGCCCACAAAACCAAGAGTCTAGAGACACTTTCTCTGACAGATCCTACCAGCGTTCCTGAGACGAGGCCAAATTGTATACCTCTCGAGGCAGTCAGGGGTCATTTATCCCTGCAGCAGAGAGCCTGGATAAAGATTTATAAAGGATTTGCGGGTGCAGAGGATTATTTCCAGAAGTTATATAATACCCTTTTCCCTACCTCCCTTCACAATAAACAGAATTCCTGATGTTCCATCCAGTCAGAGTAAAGCAGTAGAATTAAAAAAGCTGCTAGAAAAGAGTCAACCAAGTGGTCCCCCTAGACCAGAAAGAGTCCAGACCTTACTCAATATTCTTTTTAATGCCAGAGAAAATGGGACTGGAGACTCAATTTTGGATCTCAGCAATCCGAACAAGTTAGTTTAGTACACCAATTTCCAGATGGTCATGGTTCAGTCTATTCAGCATTTTCTGCACATGAACAGATGATCCATGAGATTCTTATACTTCCGAATGGGAGCCAGTCACTAACAATTCAGAGCTCTGGCCTTTGGTCTGACCACTGCCCTCAGGGTGTTCATCAAATGCATGGCAGTAGTAGCAGCTCACTTGAGACTGCAGTGATTCTGGGCATTTTCTTACTTAAATGATTTGCTTATAACCACTCCTACCAGGCATCTTCTGATCAAAGCACGGGATTACCTATTCCAGTTATGCTCTCAATTGGGAATTACTATCAGTCACAGCAAATCTCAGCTAGACCCTACTCAAATATTGGAGTTCATTGAAGCACTGTTCAACACAGTCTGCTTGACAGCCTCCCTTCCTTTACCAAGGGTACAAACCATATAATTCCAAGTTAAAAAGGTCATCTAAAATTCTTTTCTCTCAGCTCGATTGATTCTTCAAGCACTGGGGCCATGTCTTCTGCAGTAGTTTTGGTTCCGGTAGTAAGATACCACATGAGAATTCTTCAGTGGACCCTAGCAACTCAGTGGTCTATTCTTCACCAACCTTTGTTCACCCATATCAAAGTAACTCAGGCATGCAAAAATTACCTCCATTGGTGGATTTACTCTTATCATATAATGCAAGGTCGCCCCTTCATTTTCCCTCAGCCCAAGGCCATAGTTACCACTGATGCTTCCCAAATCGGGTGGGGGGAGGACTTCTTGGGAAAGACAATGCTAGGCACATGGTCCCTTGAAGAGGCCAATTTGCTTAGCAATGTCCTAGAAATGATAGATGTCCTCCTAGCATTGCAGGCTTTCCAAGACGGTCTCCCTTCTGGGACTATTGCGATTCAGACAAGACGATACATTAGTGGTCTGGTACATCAACGAAGGAGGAGGAACCAAATCGTACCTCCTGTACCAAGAAAGTTTTGAATGTGTGGCAATGGGTGATCTCATCAAATCGATTTCTGATAGCAACACACATTCTGGTGAAATCCAGTTTGATAGCAGACTAATTGAGCAGGCCTATTCTAATGCTTCAAGAGTGGTCACTCAGCATGAAAATGCTGGAAACTCTCTTTCATCGATGTGGTCAACCTTGCTGCGACATGCTGTTCTCTACTATTGCCCCCCCCCGTCTCCTGTACATGCCTTTCCCCCTTTACCTCTAATCCCCAAATTTCCTCTAAAAGCATCTCTAGAGAGCACAGTCATCCTCATAGCTCCTTATTGGCTTTGTTAAATTTGGTTCCTCTTTCTTTGGCTTCATCTGCTTCACCTGCCATGGATTCTGTATCCAGTTCCCGCCGTCCTGTCTCACCTGACAGATGTACACCGGGACATTTTAGGCCTAAAATTGACCACACAGCTTCTCCAATTGCACTGAGAGCTAGACAGCCCAGACTCTCTTCCGTAGTCTGCCACATTCTTATATCTTCCTATAAATCTTCCACTAGACAAATTTACAGAAGTAAATGGAAAAGATTTGTTGTTTGGGCACAGCAGAATGACTCTGATCCCTCTTCAGTGCCAGTTCCCAAAGTTCTTGACTTTTTAGCAACAATTTCTCTTGAAGGTGCTAGTTCCTCCACTACCAAAGTACAGCTTTCTGCCTTTTCTTATTTTCACATTGGAGTAAGTAGTTTGTATTTAGCTTCTTCTAAACTTTGTAAGGCCTTTGTAAGGGTAACCTTTGTTCTTAGGCCCCCTTTTAAAGATCCCACTCCCCCTTGGGATTTGAATTTGGTTTTACAATCTTTGACTCAGTCCCCCATTGAGCCATCAGCCAAATGTAATTTGAAATTTTTATCCTGGAAGACTTTCTTTTTAGTGGCCGTTACCTCTTCTAGAAGAGTCTCAGAACTTCAAGCTCTGTCTTCTAATCCTCCTTATTTGATTTTTCATAAGGGTTGGATATCCTTAAGAACCAACCCATCCTTCCTAAGGTGGTGTCGGAATCCAGTATCGGTCAAACTGTTAATTTTCCAGTTTTCTTTCCAAAATTCTCAAAGGAGAGTATATATATTACACCTGTTGGATGTTCACAGACAGTTAAGTTTTTATCTACATAAGACAAAAATGTTCAAGAAATCAGACAAATTATTTGTCTCCTTTTTGCATTCAAATTTGGGCAAACTAGTTACTAAAGTAAATTTAGCCATATGGTTAACTGATTGTGTTTCCTTTGTTTACAAAAAATTATGTTTGTCTTTGCCAAAACCTTTAAAGCCTCATTCCACCAGGTCTATGGCAACTTCTGTATTTTTATCCAGATTTTCCTTGGACAGTATTTGTGCAGCTGCAACTTGGGTAATGCTCATATCTTTATTGATCATTACAGATTGGATCTGGTCTCTATGGGAAGAGTGGCCTTTGGAGCAGCTGTACTGAGAAATATCCTTTCTTAGAGCCCTTCCTGTTTTTTGGTAGCTGAGGACTCTGTCCCATTTGTTGAGAAATGAATGATAGCAACAATGTCGGATAAATAAGTTATGTGCTCACCATAATGTTACATTTGTGTTGTCCATTTTCATTCTTCCTGATCTCCCTCCCTCCAGCCCCCTACCAGTTTGACTTTTGGAATGAACTGAGGATGCTGAAGGAACAAATGTTCCCTTATTTGATCTCCAGATACTGTTATTTCATATCCTTTTTATTTGTTGACTATTATATAGTCTAAAAGGTCAGCAAACAAGATCTGGGAGTATGTTAGGGGACTAGTGCATTATGGATAAGGGAGGAGCTAGAGAGTTTGTGTTTCACGAGCTGGAAAAAGCAGCTGTGTTTGTTCCGAGGGTCAGATCCGAACCCCATTTGTTGAGAAGGAATGAAAATGGACAACACAGATGGAACTTCATGGTGATTACATAACTTATTTTTATATGGTTGGATGTGTGTCTAACGTCCTGGGTTTAGTCATGCTGCTGTAAGACATATTGGCTCTAGATGATTGATTGTCTGTTGGTGCAACACTCCAGCCCCATGTGCAACAAAAGGGGTTGTGGGTGGATGGATGGATTGATGGATGGACGAATTACTTGAAAAAGAAGAGAAAATTATGAAAGGAGTGGGACATTGTGGTTCTTAAATTTGCAAAGTCATTAGTAGTTTGTTTTTGTTTTCCAATCACCACTTTCTTTAGATGGAAGAGGAACAAACAGGTGCAAACAATTAGTCATGAAAGGTCTGACCAATGTGTTCTGAGTAAAATCTACAGGGGTTCTGTCTTTGATTTGCAGAGTTACTAGCTGTTTTTTGTCCTGTTAGCAAATGTTTTAGTTGGAGACAAGCAGCCTGCAACTGCTGGGCAGTGTGTTTTAAGTGAAATGTGCAGGGTACAATATACTTAAAGGGAAATAGGCAAGCAATTAAGTGAAAATAAAGTCTAAAACTGAAAAGTGAATAGTTGTAAAAGTTGTCTTTCCAATAGACTTCATACTTTAAATTGTGCACTGTTATTTAATACATTAGTTTATTTAAGGATAGCCAATGCGCTTTTAAGGCTAAAGGTGAAAGTTTATTGAAGGCATTCAAGTTGTTTTTCGCATGTGATAGGGAAATAGAGATACAAAAAGGAAAGACATGCTCTTTGGCATGGCTAACCCTAACTTTTGACTAGATAGTGGCTGTGGATGCAGCCATCACTTTTGAAAACGTTTAGCACATTATGAAATGGCCTGTAATCTGAAGATGAAAGTACATACAAGATCAGCCTGCCAAAGATGTAAGTTGAAACAGATTTAAAAGACCTTTCCTGAGTAATATAGTTTTATTAGTATAGTTCCTTTGTCAGTGTTAAAATTAAATGCAAATTTCTCACAGGTATATGCAAAAATTTAAAGAACATTGAGTTATATTGAAAAGTATAAGGTACAGATAGCAGTATTAAAGGAGATGCATTTAGCTAGAAATGAGCATGTGAATTTGACAAAGGATTTCTTGATGAACATTTATCAAAATATGCCAGACAAAGGAAAAGGGGTGTAATACTGAATGAGAGCATTCCTCTCAACTGTACAGATTTTTGCCTCATACTTTTTGGTCCATTTTTCATAAAATTGTGGTTTTCTGACAAATTAGTGGCAAATCATTAAAGATTGATGTTAGAAAATAATGACAGACATTTGAGCTTCAAACTTCCTCTCCTTCAGAAAATGCATGCTAATACAAAACCTATTTATATCAACTTTCTAAGTTTGTAGGAGCAAAATTTAAAAATTGTCCCTATTTTTGGGCTTCTGTCCCACTTTTATTTATGGCTTTGTCCAAATTTCTTACTGTAAGAGGTTGAGCGGTATGATTGAGAGGGAACCACAATAGTGACAGAAGAGGGGAAAGTAATGGTGTATTTGTGGTGGTAAGCAGTTGGAATGGGAGGAGGATTACGTTGGCATGTATTTATATTCCACCTAAATCTACTGTTGTTTTTAAAACACCTTTATTAAAATATCACTTAAGGCATAAGCACATATACATTAATGGGAAAGAAAACAAACAATATCGCCATTTTTTTCATTTACACACATTATACATTACATAATTTCCTTTTTTTTATAACAGCTGTCTTTCAGTCCAATATTAAATAAATTACACAGTTCCTGCCTTCCCTTAAACCTCACTTTTCCTACTGAACAGTATCCTGCATGTATTATTCTCAGAAATTAAATTTATTTCCATATAATTTACTCCTTTTCTAAAGATTTTTCTTCCAGTTCTTTTATCGCGTTTATATTATTCAGCACTGCACATATAGCTGGTTTATATTTTATTTCCATTTTCTAGTAATTGCCTTTTTAGCAGCCAACAGAATTAAACTTTTATAAGGCCTTCCACTGTCTAGGCAGTTCCAGTCCTGTCCCAGCTCAAAGTAATTGTTTCCTTAATTACAACCATTTGTTCCCCCAATATTTCTGGGAAAGTAAACTACTCTGTAGGGAATTTTTTAAATTTGCCAGCTCATTACACTGCAAAACAAGCTGTTTCCTGCTGCCTTTTTCTTCCCTATCACACCTCCAACGTTTGCTGTCTGCTTGCAGAAAAATTCTTTGAAGCCTGCTTGTGGTATAAAAATACCTATGTAAGCAAGACTTGCGCAGCTGTACTTTTTTATTGATTGTGTGCATTTCCACAGTTTAGAAACAGGTCAGTGTTTGCATATGCCAGCATATTACTTTGTCTTTGGTGACATGGGCAGCAGGGTGGCCCACTAACTGACCTGTGCTGGCAGCTCATTGACTGTTTCTGTTTCTGCTTCACACCTCCAGGATTTGGAGTTCATTTTTGACATCCAGTCATTACCTGTGTGGACTTTGCATGTTCCATGTTGCCTCTTTCTTCCCCATCACACCTCAGCATTTGCTATTCGCTTGAGGAAAACTTCTTTGAAGTCTGCTTGGCTTATAAAAATACAGATGCAAACACTTCTAAATAAAAATCCTAAACATTCTGGACTTTTTTGAATTCTTGGAAGCCATGCATCTGCTCTTCCATTGTTCCCTTTTAAATTTTTTTTTTCTGTCTTTCTTCCCAATCTTTTCTAACCTCCTCTGATTGATTCTTACAGTTTTCATGCAGTATTCTGTATGCTTTTCTAATTATCCCCTTTTTAACAGCAACTTCTGTTTTAGTTTTGACTAAAAACTCTACTAGAGCAATTCCTTCACTTAGGACTCCTTTAAACCTTTCTCTGCCTAGACTCTAACCTGCAGTCCAAACTTCTACTGTTATGGAGTTTAGAAGAATTTTGATAGAAACAGTATGCTTTCAGCTGGGAATGTTACTCATAGATCAAGACTGGCGTCTGATTTGCAGACCATTTTTGACACAGCTGTGATAATTGCTTGCTAGCAAGAGCTTTGAGAGTAACACTACTGCATGAAAAATATTCTGCAGTTCTTGGCCTTGATAGATCTGTCTCAATACGCTTTTGTTGGGTCCTGTTTTTCTTGTGAACTAGTTGCAACTTAACTGTGTACTATTTTCCCTGAAGGTATAGATGTGTATCAGTAATGGACAAGTTACGGTAGAGCTCACTGTACTAGATTTCTGGAGACGTCTTTATCAGCTTCACTGTGTTAAGAATAGTTTCAACATATGTGCTACCTTTCTTTTCATAGATCCAAACTAATTTCACCACAGAAATACTAAATGCGAAATTATCTTTTTGTATCATTTCATCTTTTGGGCACACTTGTAATTTCATGAGCATTTCATTACTCACATCTAAGTCATCCATTTTGCTTTTTTATTAGATAGCAGCATATGATTTGACCTTCAGAATGCTTGTCACACGATAGCCCGATTTTTTTTAATTCCTCCACTGCATAGGAGATGCTGTCACCAATTCCCAAGCCTGCCTCTCAAAACTTTGCTGGAATACCCATCCTGATCGGGCTTACAGTTCCACTGAGCTTTATTTGTGAACTGTAGTTTTGGACTGAAATAGTATCTGTCAGTTTACACAGTGTAACCTTCCTCAGCTTGGAAGCCTTCCAAATGTATCATAGGATTGGTTCCCTATTACATTCTCGAAGACGCACTTACCCGAATACATAAACACCAACACATCTCCATCGAACCGGTAAACATTGATCGTCCTGAAGCGCGAAACCGAAACGTCAAATCGTCATGGTTGGCCCTTCCGTGGTATAGCTCCGCATGGTAAGTGTGCCATAGTTACGGACCTTAGGGATAGGGTGTGGGTTAAGGTAAGTACATCGATGGCAATGTATGTGAGATTTAGTGTAGGGTTAGATGTAGGGTTTTGTTACGTGTATGTGTGTGGATTATTTATTTTGTTTGGATATAGCTTGTTAAGGTAAATGTGCGATAGTTACGGACCTTAGGGTTAGAGTGTGGGTTAAGGTAAGTGAATAGATGGTGGTGTATGCAAGATATAGTGTAGGGTTATAAGTAGGGTTTAGTTTAGGGTTAGAAGCAGGGTTTTGGTTGGTGTATGTGTTTGTTTAGTTTGTTTGGGTAGGTAGTATGTAGCGGGCGGTGGGGTGGGACCAATATGACAGTTCGAGCTTTTGAATTTCGAGGTTTAGGGCATTCAATGCATTCGCAGTTCGCGGAATATGTGTCAGCGGTTTTGTATTCAGTTATTAGGGCTTTCAAGCTTGCAATATAGACCCCACAGGATTATGGGAAGTTACTAGGTGTTTTCATGATCAACACCTATTGCCCCGTCCAAGAGAGAGACAGCAGTGGAACTCCCCGGGTAAATTTACATTTATACATCCAGTCATCCAGATTGTGTTTGAAGAGGGCCAATGAGGTGCTCTGTTTGACATGAAATGGGAGTCTGTTACAAAGGTGTGGTAACCTCTGGGAG
Organism: Protopterus annectens; assembly: GCF_019279795.1. Taxonomy (NCBI): domain Eukaryota; kingdom Metazoa; phylum Chordata; order Ceratodontiformes; family Protopteridae; genus Protopterus; species Protopterus annectens. The sequence continues at coordinate 795,266,995 of NC_056743.1, read as the reverse complement.
ACAAATCTGTCCCTCCAGCGGGTTCTGTTAATGCCACATACCAGGTTAAGGTCTTTAGAGCGAGTAACTCGTGTGCCATTTGACTTGCGGATATGCAATATTTCCAGTAAATCAGGGTCAGAGATTGCCCTATACACAAGGCAGAGATCGCCTCTGAGTAGTCTGAATGAAACAAAATAAAGTGACAGTGACTTCAGCCGATCCACATAGGACAGATGCTGAAGACCTTGAATTTTCCTTGTGAGGAACCTCTGTGGTCTCTCCAGTTGCTACAGCTTGGAAAGGCACATACCAAAAGGGGTGTTGTACTCCATTATTGGCCTGATGAGGGAAGAGTACAGGGAGGTTATAACTTCTTTTTTTCTGGAGGCAATGCCATTACTTATGAGATGAGCAATATAGAATGCCCTCCTAACGACTGTCGAGACATGGTGATCAAAGGTAAGGTTGCTGACAACTCATGTGCCCAGGTCTCGCTCCACTAAGTGCATCCTTAGGATGTTGCTATTGATGTAGTAGTTAGCAGGAACATCACCCTTACCAAAAGGGATGATGATGATGCATTTTTTTTTGTATTGAGTTTAAGGATGTAACTTTGGCCCCAGTTACTTGTTTAAGACCTTCTTGTAGCATGTTGACATTGTATGGAGATTCTATGATCGCTCCCAGTATGCAGAGTACTTCAGAGAAATAGATTCTAAACAGTATAGGTCCCAAGACTGATCCCTGTGGAACACCACTGGTTACAGGTCTGTTATTGGATGTGAATTCCCCTATTTTGACTGTATGGGTTCTATCAGTGACTAGTTTGGGTTCCACCTAATGATATAAGGGTTGATACCTAGCTGCGTGTGTTTGTCATTGATGCCGGAGTGTGGGGTATATTGTCAAAAGCCTTGACTATGTCTAGGTAGCATGCAGGCTGTATGCACAGATTTCCCCTGATCCAGGACCTTGGTGACTGTCTCGAAGAAGTGTACCAGGTTTCACAGGCATGATCTCCCTTTGACAAATCCAAACTGAGTAGGGTCAAGTGTTTGGAGATTACCTTTATCTTTGTTGATAAGGTCCATGATGATTCCCTTCATGGCCTTGCAGATAAAGCTATTCAGACTAATAGATCTATAGTTCCTGAGGTCAGTGGAGCACCACCTTTGTGCAAGGGGATAATGGTGGCCATTTTCCTTTCAGCTGTGGCAAAGCCGTTGCTTAGACTATGATTGAAAAAAGTACCAAATGATGTTGCTAATTCTTGTTGGACCCCATGTAGGATGCAGACAGGGATGTTATCAGGTTCCATAGGTAGTATGTTTTTGGCCTTAGAAAGGGCATTTACGACCTGCACTTTAGAGTTACAGGGTAGGGGACAGGTGGTAAGGATGTCATGGATTACGTGTAGAGGGGTCAGGGGAGTGAAGTTTTCACAGAACCTATTGGTTAACAGGTTAACTATGTCCAAAGGCTCAGTATATGTGGTATGATTAACTACCATTCTGGCGCAAATCTGGGCCTTTACTTTTATTATTTATTTTTATTTATTTTACATCTGTTGACTGGGTTAGTCCGACTGAGCTTAGTGGCTCATTTTCAGCAGAGAGCCGGGGAGAAAAGCTCTATAATGAGATAAAATTTCATTACATGAGAAATTACATTATATCCACAATCAATAAGACATTCACCACGTACATTCAGTGTGATTATAGTTTTTCACTGGTAGATGATGATGATGATGCTGTGCCATGAGTAGAGCATTAAACCAATACAAGTGAAATACATATCTAGTTCAATATGCATGTAACCAAAAGTTCACAGATGGGGGAGAGTATAGGGGGAGATGAGTAAAGAGGTAGAAAGGCTAAGAATAGGTTGTAGGTTGGTCAAGGAAAAGAGGCTAGTGGGATTATACAGGAAACAAGGAGAGTTGAGCAGTTATACAGGTCGAGAGTGTAGGTGGGAGGGGAGGAGGTGAGTAGGGGTCTTTGAAGGTATGGGAAGGTCGTTTAGGGTGGATGAGTGAAATGGCAAGACCATTTTGTTTTTGGGTATTCTCTAGTGGCTATTTTAAATTGATTAGGGTGTTTGAGGGATCTAATTTCTAAGGGAACTTTATTCCTGGATATGGCAATGTTGTAATTGTAGAGGTTGCAACCAGTTTTGGTCTTAGGTTTATATATTTGTAGCAGGTCTTGGTGAGGGCTATGCAGGGGTCTGGCTGGGGAATATTTAGAGATGATAGGAGTAAGGCTAGGATAGAAAGAGTGCTGATAAAGAATTGAGTGAATAATCAGTAGTTGAGGGAGGAGGAGGTGGTGGGGTAATTCTATCCAGTCTAATTGTTTTAAGGAAAGACAGTGTAAGACTTATAAGTATGATTAGCAGCAAATCTATCATCCTTATTGTAGGTTGATTCGAGTTTGGTTAGGAGTGAATGGTTCAGATTAGTAAGTATGTGACAGCTATACAACAGACTAGGAAGAAGGTATGCATGTGAGAGTGTTATTTTTGCCTTGCTAGTTAAGTAAGTTTTGTTGCGGTAAAGGAGTCCCAGTTTTTGGTGTGTCTTTTTAATACAATTAGACACGTAAATCAAACTTAAGTTGGTCATCAATTGTGACTCCTAGCAGTTTTGTGCTAGATTCGACTGTGAAAAATGTGTTGTTTCTGGACAGTATGGTAAAGGTATATTTGAGATTAGTGAGGTTTTTGAGGAGAAAGAGTAAGAGCTTAGTTTTCTTAGGGTTGAGAATTTAGTTGTTGTCATGGAGCCAAGATTCAATGGAGTTCAAGGATGATTGGGTGGAAGAGTAAAAGTCAGAGGGAGTGTCAGTGAAGGTGATGAGAGTTGAGTCATCAGCATATTATATAAGTGATGACTTGTGACAAGAGGTATGTAGTAAATTAGTGAAAATATTAGAGAGTAGTGGACCAAGGATAGATCCTTGTGGGACACCCATTTTCACCTGGAGGGGTGGGGATAGTGCAGAAAGCCATTTGACAGATTGCATGCGATCAGTGAGGTAGCTGGAAAACCAGGAAATAGCTGAAGAAGAGAAATTAAGGTTTGACAGTTTGGGCAGAAAGAGGATGGGAGGCTGTGTCAAAGGCCTTGGAGAGGTCCAGGAATAGGCAGGAGACCAGCTTATTGTTATCATGAATAAGGGATATGGTATTTAATGAAGGATATTAGTGCAGCTGAGGTGCTATGTTTGGGGCAAAAGCCATGTTGTGTAGGTGTAGGTTTTTCTGAAGTAGGTATTGCATGACTTGTTTGTGGATACATTTTTCGAAACTTTGAGAGAGGTGACAAGATTGCGATTGGCCCGGCCTTTTAGGTTACGGATGTAACTAAAGAATGCCTTATGATTGTCCTTTGTTGAGGAAGCTAATTTGGATTTGTAATTTATTTACTTATTTTACATTTGTTGACCAGGAAAGTCCGACTGGATGCATGTCCATTTTCAGTGGAGGCCTGGGGAGAAAAACTCCACAGTTAAATTTTAAGCAAAATATAGGGTGTATACAGAAGCATTCAGATTTACATAGTACTAAACTTAACATTGACTAGGAACATAGCATTCAGGCTTAATGCAAATTTATACAGATAGTACTAAACTTAACATTGACTAGTAACATAGCATTGAAACTTAAGACTTAACATATTTACATAGACTGAACATGTCTTTTACAGTTTTAGGTTGAGGCATTACATAATGATGAACATTGTTAGTAGGGGTTGCATTTTTTGCTTTATATAGTCGAGTTGTGAGCAAGTTAGCCATTAGCCACAGTAGGGAGTATAGCAACAAAGAGAGGAAAGATTAGACATAGTAGGGAGTATAGTAGCAGGAGAAGAGAGAGAGAGATGGGAAATTGGATAACAGGTTAAGTAAGAAAAGCATGAGGTGCAAGTATAAAGTAAGAGTAGAGGTGTAAAGAGAAAAGTTTAGCGGATAGATAACAGTGTGTCCTAGCAGTGACATATGGGTACTGACTAAGGGGTTAGAATTAGAGGTGGAACTGGAAGGAAGCTAGAGAAGTTGCATTCTTTTGGTGATGAAGCTGAAGTCAGAGAGCAAGAGTAAGGGGAGAGGGTGGGGGCAAGAGTAAGGGGAGAGGGTGGGGGGGGAGGTCAGCCAGGTGGGGAACATGTGCATATCCATGTGTGCTTTAGGTGTTCTTTTAGGAGTCTTTTAAATGTAACCTTTGAGCCTGCTGAGGTAATAGCAGTAGGTAGGGTGTTCCAAATTTTGCCTTTGTAGTTAGGGAAGAGGAAGTCCCCTGATGTGTTGTTGATCTTGGTGACCTTGATTAATTTTTTGTTGCTAGAGTGAAGTTGTCTAGTTTTAGCTTGTAGTTTTAGTAGATTGGCCAAAGCTGGAGTTTTGTCTGGGAGTAGTAGGAGATTGTGGGCAAAGGAAAGTTGATGATAGCTTAGGAGATTAGGGAATTCAAGACAGCCAATTTGTTTTAGGGAATGGCAGGAAGGGATTTGCTTTGGAGGACTTCACAAGAAGTCTTATTTGCTTATTTAAGTTGAAGAGGGAGTGTTTCTAATTTAGGGGCTGCTCCCTCTTATTCTTGGACAAAAATGTTTTCCTCATATTGTAAAGCCTGTTAATAGCAGTTGTCTACCAGGCAGGTTTACTCTTTCCTGAAGAGCTTGTTTTGGTCCTATCAGGTACAGTTCAGTTAATGCAGTTATACAAGTGTTTGTATTAAGCATTGGTGTAGAATTTGGCGTAATTGCCAGCTCCATCTGAAGGGGAGGTGCAGGGTTTGATTTTTTTTTTCCAGTCAAGAGGATGATTCTGTGGAAAGTCCATTGTTGTAAAATAGTAGAATTCCAGCATGAGCAGAGAGTAATCTCTTTTCACGAGATGATGAAAGCAGATTACAGCATGGTGTTGAAAGTAGTGGATTAGTTGACCAGTAATCCAAAAGATACTTATTCTTATCCAAATGAAATGGAATGTTCACAGTCTGTTTAGTGGTTAGCCCTGCCATCGACTTATCATATTATACTACTTGGACCATTGGTTCCAGGCAGAGATTTGCTGTGTTCATGGTAGTAGACTTTTTTGTTCAGGCATTAAAACTCCACACGTTTCAGTGTTTGTTTTATCTGAACTTTTGTACAATTCATAGGGTTTTATATGAACCAGAACTTTTAATGTTATTAACTGCATGAACCCAAACTTGTCCTTATATAATAGAGGTGACTCATCTGCAGAAGTGTAACCTTTTGGGGCGAGCCCCATGAACATTGTTTCTTGGTGAAAGTATATGAATATTTTTTTTTCAGTCAGAAGGATGATTCTGTGGAAAATCCATTAATCTGAAGTAGTTTACTTTGTTTGGTCTTCAATCTGTGGGAATATGGATCCATATCGGGTCTGAGCCAGCAAGTATTGCTAGCAACAGTTCCGAGCTCCAGACTCCTCCCCTTACCCATAATACACCTCCACTGCCTTCCATCCCCAGATCTCATTTGCCGTGATTTGCTTATACATTGTGTCTTTTGAGCTCCAGCTAGCAGTGGGTTATTTAACTTTTTGTGAGTAAAAAATTTTCTTTTTTTTTCATCAGATTAGGTTAGCATAGGTACCCCTTCTCCCCTCCCATCGCTTTGGCGTCGAGTGTTAGCGTTGTTAGCTAAAAAGTTAGATTAGTTTGTCCTGCGGTGCCCCTCCCTCCTCAATATTCTTCTTTAGACTAGCGTGGTGAGTGGGTGTGTGTGTGATTGATTTTTTAGAAAGTATTTTCCTGTCTTTTTCAAGGCTTTCTTTCTCCTTAGAATGTCTGAAAAGCTTGTCTTTAAGCACTGCACAGAGTGTGGCCATAAGCTCTCCCTGGCGGATGGCCACACTGTGTGTGTTGTGCTTGGGTGTGGCCCAGCTTAGTGTGGATTGCAAGATTTGTGCGGGCTTCCACTCCCACGCCTTAAAGATGGGAAGGCCAAGTTGGCCCTCAAAGGTCTTCTTCCTCCTACCGACTCTATTTCTTCATCTTCAGCTTCAGCCACAGTGGTTGCTGTGGCTGCCTCTCCCTCCTCTCTTCCTCTGGCTTCTCCTCCCTCCCAGGCTGGGACTCAAACTCCTGTATCTAAGCCTATGGTAGCGAAGCAGAAGAGAGGTAGAAGAAAGGGAGAGAGAGTTGAAGATGAGGGAAAAGAGAAAGAGGTCCCCGGACCTCGCTTCACCTAACAAAACCACATGGACCCATGACTCCCCTCAGTTCCAATCTCTGAGGTTCTCCCCAGAGCTGGAGGAGGCACGTCCAGTCTCTTCGGCCTCTGTACCCCAACCTGCCAGGTCGGAGTCCGTGGCCTCTTCACGGTCAACCTGCTCTTTGTTGGATCTGGATAAGATGATGAGGCTCTTTATTCATACACAGATCCAGATGGCCGACCTTCAGCTTCGGAGTACTCAGATCTGAAGTTGGCTTTGGTCAGGGGGTTGGCGCCGATGGTACTTGATGTTCATCGTGCATACAGCTGCAGTCATAACAGATGGGTTTTCCTGCCGTCAGGCGGGTCCTCGGTCGGCCGAATTCCAAAGTCTAGGTCCGGTGTCGGATGTCGTCGCTTCTTCCCTGACGTCAGTGCGACAGGGATATAAAAGAACCAGCCGACGCCATTTTCTTCAGTCTTTCTTGCCGTGCGGTACCCGAAGCAGAAGCAGTTCGCAAGTGCTGGTCGGCCAGCTCCTGAGATTACGAATATTTTTCAACCGAAGTCTTCTTGAAAGCTAAGTACCCGTTGGGGAAACTTTTCTTGCCTCAGACCGATGTCAGACAAAGTTAATAATTGCATTTCATGTGGGAAGCAAATACCGCATAAGGATTTTCATTCCCTCTGCATTCCTTGCTTAGGCCCAGACCACAACGTCTCGGCCTGTCATTTTTGTGCTACATTCAACAGACGCACTATTAAGCGTCGGGCGGAGTTCGCCCAACACTATTTTGGCAAAAAGTTTAATTACATTATGTCGTCGGATACTCCGACTCCAGTTTTGAGTAATAGACGCAAAGATAAGGACCGACATACGAGGTCCGCGACTTCTACCGACACCACGCTAAAGCCGACTATAGGTGGTCCGGTTCTCAGCGAGGCGCCTACGCAGCCCCTGACTACCGATGACACTTCATTGGCGGTGTCTTCTGTGCCCGAGGTCGCAGGCTCTTCGGCCCACACCCCGACTACAGATACCAAAGCCACTCTTGGCGGTGAAACTCGGAGTTTAGACAGGCCTGCCACCTCTCAAGGTGTCTTCAGGCCTTCTTTTTCCATCAAGGCTTTCACTAAGTCTAAAGCAGCCATGCATACTAAAAGACAAGCTCCACAGGGCCCCTCTCAAGGCCCCATGCCTAAAAAGCAGATGTTCAAAATGGCTGAGGATTTGATTACTCTTATCAGAGGTTCTCAAGACAAAAGGCCCAGAGTGGAGGAAGAATCCCCTTCCTCGGACCAGGCCTCCATTATTTCAGAACATTCTGAAGACCATGAACATTCATACTCCCCTTTTGAAGATTCTGATGCAGAGGAGTCCATTCCATCTGTCTCCCCCCCTGAGGATTACTCTTTTGGGGAAACCTTACATACCTTGAGGGAACACTTCCACTGGGAAGGCCAAGAGTACTCAGACTCCAAGAAAAGGCTTAGGGATTTCCTCTTGCTCCCTCAGCACAGGCCTCTGGCTATACCTCCGGTCTTAGACATACTAGATGATGTGTATTCGGAGGCCTGCCTTAACCCAGATTCTTTACCTCCAGCTCCAGTCAAGCCTGACAGGTATTACCGGGTTCCTGATTCACACCAATTCCTATACAAAAGCCATGCGGCTGACCCAGAAACTATTTCACAGGGTCCCAAGGGGATTAAGGCCTCCACTGCTAAAAATCCATTACCTTCAGAGAGAGATTCCAGAGCTTTAGAAAGGTGGGGGAAAAAGGTATACACCTCGGCCACCTTAACCATGAGGGCATTAAACTGTCAGTTCCATATGTTAAAGTACCAACAGTTTCTGTTATCACAGTTGAAAGGCAAAATGTCACAACCTGAACAACCAGACTTGAAGGAGTTGCAGGATTTGTTACATAGTGCAGAGCAAATGGGTAAACATACCTTGCAATGTAGTTTTGATGCTTTAGAGGCCTCATGTAGAGCTGCTGTTACAGGATCAGTCATACGTAGACATGCTTGGCTCAAAGAGCAAACCTTACCAGATCATGTCAAAGCTAAATTACTAGATGCACCTCTTCAAAAAGATGTATTGTTTGGTGTTAAAGCTGAGGAGGTATTAAAGAAAATGGAGGAAAAGGCAAAATCAATGCAGACAGTGAAAGATTTCCTACAGGTACAACCTCCACGTTTCAGTAGAAATTGGCCTTCAAAAAATTGGTCCTTTCCAGCCACGGACAGACCCCAAAGAGGTAGATACAGGCGCCTGAGGGGTAGAGGGCAATCTCAAGGATCGTTTAGAGGCAGACAATGGCAAGCACCTACACAAAGAGGTGGTGAGGATAGTTCACAGCCATTCAGAAAGCAGAACCAATGACTTTCCCCTTTGCATGCCAAGCAAGGCTCAAATGGCAGCACCTTTAGGTGGAAAACTGGCATTATTTTTGAAAAATTGGCATATTGTCACAAAAGACAAATGGATCCTGGACATTATAGACAGAGGCTACAGATTCCACTTTCACACCCTTCCAAAAATGAGAGGCATGCCAAACCTGCCACGCAATCAAAGGGCAGAGGCACAAAAACAAATTTCAGATCTCATGGACATGAAAGCTATTCAAGAGGTACCTGCACAAGAACAGGGTCAAGGTTTTTATTCCAGACTATTCCTGGTACCAAGGAAGGGCAAAGATTGGAGACCTATTTTGGACCTATCCATCCTAAACACATTTTTACTCGTGCCAAAATTCAACATGCTCACATTACAGCAGCTTCTTCCCATGCTGGGCAAGGAGTCTTGGCTGGTAACATTGGACCTCAAGGAGGCATACCTGCATGTCCCAATCAGACAAGATTGCAGAAGATACCTCAGATTTCTTGCAGGTTCAACCCATTATCAATTCTCTGCATTGCCCTTTGGCTTATCTACTGCGCCCAGAGTGTTCACGAAATGCCTGGCATCAGTAATTGCCTACTGCAGACTTCAAGGGATACAAATATACCCATATTTGGACAACTGCCTGATCCAAGCGGACAGCAAGCACATACTTCTGAAACATCTGGCCGTTTGTATCCTAGAGAATCCAACAACATTATTACACAGTCAACAAAAAGAAATCAAGGCTAATACCCTCTCAAACAATAATTTTCCTGGGTGCCAGCTTGAATACAAATACCCAGATGGCCTACCGCACGCCAGAGAAACCAGGGCAACTAACTCAGTACTTCAGAAAACTGGCAACTTTCACCAGGCTGACTGCAAGGAAAATCCTGCAGGCTGTGGGATTCATGGCATCTTGCATACGACTTCAATGGTACCTAAAAAACCTATGGTCTCAACACAGCCACAGTTTGGAAACAATAATACCACTGATTCCATGTCTTCAAAAGGAATTTCTGTGGTGGGCTCAAGCATGCCAAAGAAACACAGGTCTCCCATTCTGCAAGCCTCAAGCAAATCAAGTGATCACAACAGACGCCTCGGACTACGCCTGGGGGGGCGCACATGACAGATCGTGCATTCAGGGCAAATGGTCCCAAAAAGAAAAGCACCTACACATCAATCAAAAGGAAATGCTAGCAGTAATAAATGCTATTATAGCTTTCAAAGACCTACTGCATCCAAGCCAGCTATTGATAAGGACAGACAACACTACAGTAATGTGGTACATAAACAAATAAGGAGGAACCCATTCATACCCCCTATGCAGGCTAGCCATGTCTCTTTGGAACATGGCTCTGGAATTACAAATCGAACTTCAAGCACAGTACCTGCCAGGCAAGGAAAACATGCTGGCAGACAACCTAAGCAGAAATATGACAGATCCACATGAATGGACGTTGCATCCTCAAGTTTTTACAAAGATAATTCAAGCATGGGGAAGGCCAGACATAGATCTCTTTGCCTCCCACAGAAATCACCAGTTGGCAAAATTCTGCTCAAGGACCTTTCATCCACAGGCCTGGAAAGTGGACGCACTCTCTTTCAGTTGGACAACAATGACAGTTTATGCCTTTCCACCTCTCCCTCTGCTGCCCAAAGTTCTATTAAAAACCAGAGCAGACAGACCAAAGATGATTCTCATTGCTCCAGACTGGCCAAGAGAACACTGGTACCCACTCCTGAGGAGCCTGACTCATTCCCCACCATGGATCCTGCCTCTAATGCCTCTTCTACTGACTCAGCACAACTTCAAAACTCTTCACAGTCAGCTGAAAACACTCAATCTAGCCGCATGGAAGATTCCTTAAATTCACAACAGACCCTACTCTCCAAGGAGGTGCAGGATGTCATTTTGGAGGCCAGAAGGCCTTCTACTAGAAAAGCCTACTCCGCCAAATGGAAACGGTTTTGTGCCTGGAATGAGAAAAAGGGTCAGAATCCTGGAATACTGAATTTACCTCAAATATTACAGTACCTAGCTGAGATGCTAAGCAGTGGACTTTCATTCTCCTCCATCAAAATCCATGCCTCAGCCATTTCTGCAGAATACAACACTGATCCTCCTTTATTCTCTCACCCCCTCTTAAGACAGTTCCTCAGAGGGGCTAAGAATATAAAACCCCCAAGGAAACAACCAGTACCTGCTTGGGACCTCAATTTCATTCTAGCTGCTTCAACAGAACTGCAATATTTGTCCTGGAAAACAGCCTTCCTTCTGGCTATCACCTCAGCTCGTAGGGTTTCGGAACTACAAGCCCTCATGGCTGTGCAGCCTTTCATCATTTTCCATCAGGACAGAGTTTCCTTACAAATCAATCCTTCCTTTATGCCAAAGGTAGTATCCAGGGTAGCCTTGAATCAGGCTATCCACTTACCTACCTTTTACCCTAATCCTCAAAACAAAGGGGAGAGACTACTACATTCCTTGGACATTCACAGACAGCTACGTTATTATTTGGACAGAACAAAGCCTTTCAGAAAATCAGATCAACTGTGTGTTCTGTGCTACAGGAGCTCAAGGGAAGCCTATTTCCAAACAGACAATCTCAAAATGGATAGCCCACTGCATATGCTTTTGTTACTCTTTTCATGGTAAAACTGTACCTGCAGGCATCAGATCTCACTCCACAAGGGCCACAGCTACCTCTGCAGCTTTCCTCAGGGTGTTCCTACCAAAGATATTTTGGAAGCAGCCACTTGGAGTTCTGTACATACTTTCTCCAAGCACTATCACCTACCATTATACTCCAAATCTAGAGCAGGCTTTGCCACTGCAGTCTTGCAGGGCATCCTGGCTCCTCCTAGTTCCACCTAGTGCCTACCACCCCTTTTTTAGCTTTGGGATTCCACCCATCTGTTATGACTGCAGCTGTATGCACGATGAACATAATACAGTTTTGTACCTACCATAAATGTAGATGTTCGAGTGCTAATACAGCTGCAGTCCAGGTTTCCCTCCCTGCTTCCCCTCTTGGGACAGGCCTAATGGCTAACACCTCTTCATTGGGTATTCCTGATTGGGGTATTCTTTTATGGTGTATTTGCTTGCAACTACTGTTTTCTGATTATATTGCATTGCATTATTACATAAATTTATGTATTGCCTTCCTTCTGGGGGCACCTGACATCTGGGGCAAGAAAAACTGAAGAAAATGGCGTTGGCTGGTTCTTTTATACTCCTGTCGCACTGACATCAGGGAAGAAGCGACGACATCTGACACCGGACCTAGACTTTGGAATTCGGCCGACCGAGGACCCGCCTGATGGCAGGAAAACCCATCTGTTATGACTGCATCTGTATTAGCACTCTAACATCTACATTTATGGTAGGTACAAAACTGTACTTTTCCTCTACGCTGACAGCTGCCTGAAGCATTCTGGATTCGACCAGCTCGGATCCGTGCCATTCTTGTAGCCGGAGCTTGGGTGTCTGATCCGAGGGAGTGGAACTTTTTCCATCGGCTCTGATTTTGTCGGGCCAAATGCCCTCCGTCCACCTCAGGCTCAGCTCCAATTCTCTCATTAGACCCAGGGAGACCGGCCTCCTTATTAGCTTCCCAGGAGGTTTGCTCTCCTTTGGCATTCGATGTGGTAGAAAGGGTCTTTTCTGTCGGATCGAGACCCCCTGACTGCCCCCTTGGACTCCTCCCAGACCCTCTCGGCTCTGTCTATGGTCCCCATTGTCTTACCAGAGGGACAGCCTATGCTCAAAGAGCCTCAGATGGTTCCCCCGAGGAACAATTGGATTGTGAGCCCCCCCCCCCCCCCGAGAGCCCCACTGGAGATGTGCCTCACAAGCATACGTGCAAGAGGAGGCACTTGGACTCCCCCTAGTCCCTCACCGAGGTCATGGATTTAGATGATGGAGGGGGTTACCCAAGATCACTTCCTGAGGATGTCTCCTTTGGAGACATCATGCAGATCCTGCACCAGCGGAGAGGTTGGTCTGCCCCCAAACCCTCTTCTGATGAGTCTGTGTCCCTGGAGGCTTTCGGCACGAGCTTGTCTACTACCTGGGTGTCCCCTCCCATAGATCCTTTGGTAGATTTGGTCACCTCGCGGGCATGGAAGGAACTGGACACCATGGAGCCTGTCCCAAAGTGACCCGATAAGATTTTAAGCCCCTCCCCCCATTGATAGGCCATCCTGGAGTAAGAGCTCCCCTGTGGATGCCATAGTGGTAGCAGCAGCCAGTAAGAAGGAACTTGCACAGGAGAGTTCCTCGGTCCACCCTCCTGACTGGGAGTCACGGATGATGGGACTGCCTAGGGAAGCTGGTATATGCTTTAGCTACCTTTTCGATCAAGGTGTTGAATTACTTGGCCCATGTCACTAGACTCCAACGCGACCTGGTAAAGGAGCTGGAGGAATCCCCCCCTCCCCCCACCAAGTCCATGTCGCAGGAGGACAAGGCTTCGTTCTCCGTGAGGATGGCTACTCTAAAAGCAGAATCTAATATGTCAATGCGACTCCTCTCCCATGCTATGGAAGGAGTGGCGTGTCCATGAGGTGTAATGCCTGGCTCAGGTTATGTCAATTTTCTGAACCCCTTTAAGGCGTCATTTGCCAATGCCCCTTATGATGGCTCTACACTCTTCACTGTCTGCCATCGGGATCCACTTCTCTAACCCTTAAATGTCCTTTTCTCGGAACCAGAGACAGTAAAAGAAGATGTGGTTCCGGAAGTCTTGGTATTTCCGGCACACTCAGGGCTCTTCTTCCCCCAGAGGCAGAGGGGGACAGAATGCACGCCAGCCCAGAGGCAGAGGGGGTCCGTGAAACTTCGAGTCTCGAGAACCTTTCTCGGACAGACCCGGGCAGCACCCCTTAGGGGTTGCCTGACTGCTCTACTCTGGAGGCAGTCAGGGGATGATTGTCCTTGCACCCAACGGCATGGGAGTCCATAACAATGGACCGCTGGGTGCTTCAAATCATATCCAGAGGATACTCTATCCCCTTCATGGGTTCCCCCATATCTCCCAGACACCTCCTGGACATTCCACCCACGCAAATGGAGGCAGCAGCACAGAAAATTTCCAAGCTGCTAGAAAAATGAGCCATTGAAACTGTCCCCCCAGATCAGTCCGGATTGGGCTTCTAGTCCAAGTTCTTTTTGGTGCCAAAGAAAATGGCGGACTTAAGGCCCATTCTGGACTTCTCTACCCTGAGCCTGTCTGTTGCCAAAGAGAAGTTCCAGATGGTCACACTACAGTCCATCATGCCGTACCTGCAAGAGAGTGACTGGATGTGCTCATTAGATCTCCAGGATGCTTACTATCACATACAAATGCACAGAAGCTCCAGGAGGTTCCTCCGCTTCCGGCTAGGAGTCAATCATTATCAATTTCAAGCCCTACCCTTTGGTTTCACCACAGCCCCCAGGATGTTTACCAAAGTGATGACGGTTGTAGCGGCTTACCTGAGGCTTCAGGGGATTCAGGTCTATCCGTATCTGGACGATTGGCTTCTCACTGCTCCCACCAGGTGTCTACTTTACCAAACCAGGGATTACTTCCTGACAACTGCTCTGAGTTTGGGTATCACACTGAACACATCCAAATCTCTCCTAGTTCCTGTACAGGTGATAGACTACATTGGTGCCAGGATAAATACTCTTCAGTGCAAAATATTCCTGACCTCGGAGAGAATTCAAAACCTGAGGATGCATGTCTCCCTGATCTACCGTTCTCATCTTCCAACGGCGGAATCAGTGTTGACCCTAGGCTCGACGGCGGCGACCATAACTCTTCTTCTGTGTGCTCAGTTACACATGCAGATTCTTCAGTGGACCCTAGCGGTTCAGTGGTCTCTGGAACTGCCATTGACTTATCCTACCCATCTGAGTCGAGTGTGTTTGGTCGTTTGGTGTTTGGTTGTCCCTCATATGGTGGATGAGCTCTCCGGACATTTTGGAGGGACGATCCTTTGTTCCAGCCCCGGCCCAAACCACAGTGACCATGGATGCCTCCCAACTTGGGGGGGGGTATTGTTCAGGCGGGACAGTCCAAGGCCTGTGGTCCCCCATAGAGACTAGCTTGCATATCAGTGTCCTAGAGATGAGGGCGGGCGTAATAGTGTTGCAGACCCTTCATGCCTTTGTTCCTTTGGGGACGATTGCTATTCAGTCAGACAACATGTCAGTAGTCTGGTATATCAACAAATTTCCATAAATCTGATCAATTGTTAGGTTTCCCCAAAAAAAGGTTTATAGAAGGAAACAATCTCCAAGGTCACTATAGCCAGATGGATTTCTTCATGCATCCTGCAGGTCTATAAGGATAGAGGCATGTCTCCTCCAGGTCAGGTAAAAGCTTATTCCACTAGGTCCATGGCAACATCTGCGGCCTTTTGGTCCAGTGTGTCTTTAGATGACATTTGTTCTGCAGCTACTTGATCCTCATCTCATACATTTATTTCTCATTACAAATTGGATTTGACTTCCAGAAAAAGAGCATCCTTTGGTTCCGCGGTGCTCCAGAATATCCTTCCATGAGGGCCTCCCAGGAGTTTAGTAGCTGGGGACTCTGTCCCTCAGGTTGAAGACCAAATGAAGTAAACTACTTCAGATGAAGAAGTTATGTACTCACCATAACGTTCCGTCTGAGTAGTACTTCATTTGTCTTTAACTCTCTCTCCCTTCTTCCCCGGACCTTGGCGCATGATCAGCCTACAGGCTACAGTACAGGTCACAAGTATATTATCAGGTCAGGTTCTAAGTATAAGTTCAGCAAACTTGATCTGGGGATGGAAGGCAGTGGAGGTGTATTATGGGTAAGGAGAGGAGTCTGGAGCTCGGAGCTGATGCTAGCAATAGTTGCCGGCTCGGATCCGATATGGATCCGTATTCCCACAGGTTGAAGACAAATGAAGTACAACTACTCAGATGGAATGTTATGGTGAGTACATAACTTCTTTTTATGAAATAGTAGAGTTTCAGCATGTGTAGAAAGTAGTCTGTTTTCATGAGATGATGAAAGCATGGTGTTGACAGTAGTGGATTAGATGACCAGTAATCCAGAAGCTACAGTTTCTCAACCAAAAGAAATGGAATGATGTTATGTGATCCTATCTCGCCTACATTCTGAATGATGGGTTCGGAGCCGATCCC
This sequence comes from Protopterus annectens, assembly GCF_019279795.1. NCBI lineage: Eukaryota > Metazoa > Chordata > Ceratodontiformes > Protopteridae > Protopterus > Protopterus annectens. The sequence goes on along the minus strand of NC_056743.1, from coordinate 795,251,266 downwards.
TCGGCTCCGACTCGGCACGCTTATGCCAAAGAGCAAAGTCTCTTATTGGCTGAGCTTACTATATCCCAGGATGCACCACCGTCAGTCCCCCAGATCTCGTTTGCCGCTTAACTGCAAGGACGTGGTCTCGAGCTGGCTGGGCTGAGTAGCTTTTATTAACTACTTTTTCTGTCAGTTTTTGTGCTTGTATTTCACAAAAGCCGTTTTAACGGCTATTGCTGCCTATTGCTGCCTGTTGTGTACGATTGAGTAGTGGAATTTTTTGTGTGTGATTGGGTAGAGTTTGTTTCGGCCCCCCTTTCAATCCAGGGCCTTTTCGGTCTTACCCCAAGGCCAAAGGAGGTGGGAAAATGTGGTTCCGAAAATCTCGCAAGTTTTTCTCCCAACAGCAGGAAGATTCCCCGTCCAGAGGCAGAGGGCGGGGAAATTTTTCAGGGAGACGCCGTCCCAGAGGCGGCAGAGGGCCCCGCAATTCTGGAGACCGCGAGTCCTTTCGTGGCTCTTCAGCCTCCCACACGACATGAGGGATTGCCCGGCTGTGCTGCTCCGGAGCCAGTCGGGTGTCGTTTTGCCAAGCACCTAAAAGCCTGGGAGTCAATCACTCAGGACAGATGGGTGCTTCGGATAATTGCCGGAGGTTACACCATTCCATTCAAATACTCACCCCCTCCGTCCAAGAGAATCCCGGACCCACCACCCAGTCAAAGGGAAATAGCAGCCGAGAAGCTTCAAAGCTGCTACAAAAGGAGTCATCCAACCGGTCCCCACAGACCAAATCGGATCAGGAAATTACTCCAGGTTCTTTTAGTGCCAAAAGACAGGGGACCTGAGACCAATATTGGATCTCAGCAGACTGAACCTATCCGTTCGAAATCCAAATTCGAATGGTCACGTTGCAATCCATTCTCCCGTTGTTGGAGAAGGATGTTTGGATGTGCTCCATAGACCTCAAGGACGCCTATTATCACATACCGATACATCAGGTGTCCAGAAGGTATCTGCGCTTCAGCCTGGGAGCCAGTCATTACCAATTTTGTGCTCTGCCCTTTGGTCTCACCACAGCCCCAGGGTGTTCACCAAGTGTTTGGCAGTAGTGACGGCTCACCTGAGGAGCCTTGGATTCCAAGTGTTTCCCTATCTCGACGACTGGCTCCTGACTGCCACCACCAAGCATCTACTTATGGACAACCTCAAAGCCACCATCTCCCTGGGTGTTTCCCTGGGGATTACATTCAATTGGTCAAAGTCTGTCTTGCTGCCCTCTCAGCGCATAAAGTTTATAGGAGCAGAGATAGACTCAAGATTGATGCGTGTCTTTCTTCCTGCCGAAAGGATCCGAACCTTACAGGGCCAAGTTCAAGCTCTGATCTCGAGATCCAAAGCCCCAGCCAGGATGGTCCTACAGGTTCTAGGCTCAATGTCTGCCACGGTACTTTTAGTTCCTCTAGCAAGGTTACACATGAGGATTCTTCAGTGGCTCTTATCAACTCAATGGTCCTTTCAAGATCTTCCCTCAATCATCACATCATGATTACGGAAACATGCAAAAGGGACCTGCGCTGGTGGCTTCAGACATCCAACTTGGATCAGGGAAAACCCTTTGTTCTCCCACCTCCAGTGGTTACCCTGACGACAGATGCCTCCCAGATAGGGTGGGGGGGGCATTGTCTGGGCAGGCTAGTTCAGGGCTCCTGGCGTCCGGACGAAGCTCTTCTCCACATCAACGTGTTGGAGATGAGGGCAGTACTTCTATCCCTACAGGCCTTACACAAGTTCCTTCCTCAGGGCATCATCGCCATCCACACAGACAACATGTCGGTGGTTTGGTATCTGAACAAACAAGGAGGGACCAGATCGTATCCCCTTTGCAGAGAGGCCATGAGAGTGTGGGAATGGGCTGTAGCTACCAACCGCTTCTTGGTAGCGACCCACATCCCGGGAAAGTCAAACGTATTGGCGGACAAATTAAGCAGGACAATTCTCTCCTCACGAATGGTCTCTAAACCGCAGTAGCAGCCCAGGTTTTCAAGAGATGGGGGACGCCGTGCTGCGACCTATTTGCGACTCCACAAAACACCAAGTGCCAAAGGTTCTTCTCCTTGATTCCACATCAGGAAGTACCGGCCATGGATGCTCTAGCACAACCCTGGCCAACAGGGTTGCTTTATGCTTTTCCTCCAATTCCACTCCTTCCCAAAGTCATTCAAAAAGCTTCTCAGCTAAGGTCTTCAATGATTCTGATTGCCCCATACTGGCCTCGTCAGATATGGTTTCCTTACCTGAAAAAGCATGCAGTGGACGATCCGTGGACCTTAGACCTTAGACCTGATCCCGGATTTGCTAATCCATCAGTCGGGACATTGGCATCAGTCCCTTCAATCTCTGAAATTGACAGCTTGGCTCCTCCACTTCCGACCTTAGTTAGAAGTCACACACTAGACCCGGAAGTTGTTCACATCTTGTCTTCGGCCCACAAACCCACCACTAACAAATTGTACCTCAGTAAGTGGAAGAGGTTTGCTATCTGGGCTCAACTCAAGGGCTTAGACCCTATCACTGCTCCTGTCCCAGAGGTTTTGAAATTCTTAACATCCCTATTTAATCAGGGATCTTCTGTCTCAACTATTAAAGTTCAACTAGCTGCTATCTCTAAATTCCATGAGTCCACGGATCCTCCTTTGATGAGCAGCAGGCTATGCAAAACGTTCATTAAAGGTGCGAGTCTGTTAAGACCACCAGTTTTTCATCCTGCACCTCCGTGGGATCTTGATTTAGTGCTTCGCGCATTAACATCTCCCCCTTTCGAACCGGCTGCTACATGCGAATTAAAATATCTGTCATGGAAAACGGCCTTCTTAGTGGCTATTACTTGACAAGAAGAGTCTCAGAGCTTCAAGCCCCGTCTATTAAACCACCATATCTGATTTTCCACAAAGATAGAGTATCACTTAGGCCTAATCCATCCTTTGTCCCAAAGGTCTGCTCTAGTTTCTGTCTTCAACAATCTCTAGAACTACCAGTTTTCTTTCCAAAATTCTCTAACGAAGCAGAATACACTCTCCATAAATTGGATGTTCACAGGCAATTACGCTTCTATTTAGACAGGACTCAGCAACTTCGTAAGTCAGACCAGTTGTTTGTGTCCTTCTCAGATAATAAATTGGGCCAAACCATCACAAAAGCTACAATCTCAAAATGGATCAGAGATTGCATAACTCAGGCCTATTCTTCTTCAAATAAGCAACTTGCATCATCTATCAAAGCTCATTCTACCAGAGCTATGGCTACTTCTATAGCTTTTCATTCCAAGCTCGCTATTTCGGAAATTTGTGCTGCGGCTACTTGGTCCAACCGGCACACTTTCATTTCCCACTACAAATTGGATGTGGCATCTAAAGGACGAGCTTCATTTGGTTCCACGGTACTCAGGAGTGTTTTCCAGTGAGCCACCCAGGATTCAGGTGCTAGGGACGCTGTCCCATCATTCAGAATGTAGGCGAGATAGGATCACATAACATCTTTTAGTTATGTACTCACCATAACTTCAGATGTTTGGGATCCATCTCGCCTACATTCCTGATACCACCCTCCTTCCCCTGCCTTGCAGATCAGAAGAGATAGAACGGTTTTGAGCTCCACTGTTTTTATCTTGTTTCATCTGACGATGTTATATAAGCAGGGTATGCATGTGTGCATGTATGCGGACAAACTAGATCTGGGGGACTGACGGTGGTGCATCCTGGGATATAGTAAGCTCAGCCAATAAGAGACTTCGCTCTTTGGCATAAGCGTGCCGAGTCGGAGCCGAGGGATCGGCTCCGAACCCATCATTCAGAATGTAGGCGAGATGGATCCCAAACATCTGAAGTTATGGTGAGTACATAACTAAAAGTTTTCCAACAATGGTTCCACTGTGAACTAATGTAATATGTTGAAGCATAGCTGTGCCACTTGGTGCAGTTGTACAGATCAAAAACATTTTTTGCAGGTGGGCAAGCCTACTGCACTCCCAAACCCCCAAAATTATATCTACCAACTCCATGGTCACACAACACTGAGGAAGGGGAACACTGCAAGACCAGTATGTCCCTTTCCCTACCACCTGATTTTGCCACAAATGGATAATACGTTCAGGGAAGATTCCCAAGCAGGGATGAATGGCATAATTGGATGCAGGTAGCGAGTCACTTGGTCTGATCCTGAAGGGATGCCACACAAAAAAAATTTAGGGAGAGGAGATGCTCACCAAAATAGTGCACCACAGTATTGAGCACTAGCTGTTTTTACTTTAGCAAAAGTGAACAAGTGATTTCTGAGGAACCACAGCTCAAGGAAACAGGGAGCAGACACTGAAGAATACATAAAACTCTGGATGAGATAGTAGTTTCCAGGATGTGTTCAGTGTATTCGGTTCCCCGTTATAGATGCCTTTTAATTTAAGTATAGTTTAATAACACAAATCTTGACTATCATCTAGATCATTCTTATTTAAAAATACCCAGAAGCATTCTAGTGCTGATGGAGTATCTGATAGATCATTTTAATGCCAGGTTTGCCAATGAACACAGAGAGCTGTTATCATACCATGTCATACCCCAGATGAAAGAATTCGAGACAAAAAAACTTTGAAATTGGGGACAAGAAGGATAACCTAATTACCATGAAATATGCAAATCGAAATCTTCACATTTATACTTCCAAGTTAACTTGGACACAGACTGGACATTGACAAATCTTCTTTAGCTAATAAAGCTCTCTTCTTACCATAAGTAGAACCCATTTCTGCTTCTGCAGTCATCCAGCCATGTTCCCACCAATTGCATCAACAAGTTAATATGCCTCTCTGACGTAATACTTAATACACAGACCCAGAAGACCTAATACAATATGCATTCTCATCTTGACACAAGCTTAATTCAAATATGGTGATGTCAATGTGTGGGTGAGGCAGAGAGTGGCAGATTTCATAGTTAATAAGCACTCCTGGTTGAACACCTTTCTGATGGGCATGTTCGTGCATATTGCCAGTGTCATCCAATTCAGAGATGTTAAGTACAGTTTCCTTTTTAGTTTTGAGACTGCCAATGATGAAATGGAGCAGGCAGAACTTGAACAAGTTTGGTGTTTGAAAATGGGTCGTCATGTTATTCCAGACCTGTGGCAGTACTTGGTATCAGCCTTAAACCACTTGATTCTGTTCGTGATTTTATGCTTGGTTTGTGATGAGGGATTCCTGTACAAGGACATGAGCAGTGTACCTGAACTGCCCCCTCTTTGAAATTTCCTGTCACTTCCGACTTTTATGTCTTAACATGGTCTGATGAGTTGGAGTAACTAGTGCCTATGCACTATATACTGGAACATAAAGGGACCAACGTAGTGTAGTACCTGTGCTGCATTTACTATACACAACCGCACTAGACAGATCTTTTGTAAGCCTGCTCAGAAAGACACTCTAGTTGCAGCTTTAAAAGAGCCATTGTCTTGAAATTATCTCTTACATAGCATGGCTGCAGTACATTTCTTTTAAGCATTGTAATTCCTTTCACACAATACCTTTTAAAACAATTCAAAATGAAAAATAAAATGTTATTTTGTTTCTGAAACACGCTCAACTTACTTTTCTGTAAATTGATTACCAGTGGCCTGTCTGATACATCCTAGTAATGTGTGATAAATGATAGAAATGAGAATATTTGGTTTCCATTATACTGCTACAGGCAGTTAGCTGTAGTTCCCACTGAGAAATAGTGAGAGGGAAAGAGTTCAGAAATGTAGGGTTTTATTTATTTATTTAATTATTTTATGAATTTTTATATCATAATGAACCCTTGTTTTCCAACAACAGTTAACTCACATTTTGGTTAGCAAAACTGCATGATATTCTACAGTGTTCTTTCTGTGGAATTCCTTTTTATCAACACAAGCCCCCTTTTCAACTTACAGATAGGCAGTGCTGTTGCTGAATTAATTTATCTGCCTGCTGTGGTGTTCTTAGTGCAGTGGTTGTATATATATTTTTTAATCCCAGTGGCATTCAAGATATCAACAAGTTAACTCAGAAATAAAAACATAAATTCATGCAGTAGCAACAATCTCTTTTATCATTTTTATTGTATTATATTAGAGGCAGTGCCACATGCATTTAATTTAGCTCATAAAATTTTAGTAAGGGCAAACTGTTGCATGAATGCATTACTGTGGTGTCCTGGATGTGGGTTTTTTTTGATGGGTGTGGTACTTTTTAAGTTAGAAATGGTAATGTTATAGCCCTCCTCCTCTTGGCCGCTGAAAATGAATCTATGTCTGGTATAGGACATTGATTGGTTCATATATTTACTCATGTTGCTTCTGCTGGGAGCAGGGTATGTACAATTCACTTTTTCTCATTTTACAAAACTCATTTAGTCAGCTGACTTCAGGCTTGCTTTTTATGTGAGATAGAACATGGTAAGGTTCAGTACATTGACGACTGTCTGCCTGTCTGTAGGTTTGTGGCTTACATTTGAGGCCATAACTACATATTTTTTTAAATATGCATATGGATCCGATGGATGGACAACATACTCTCAAGGCCCATGAAAAGTAGGTACAACTGGCCAAAAATCAGGATGCTGATTAACATAAAATTTGCATATATAATGTAACCCTGCCCACCCCAGCGGAATTGTGGGATGCCATCAGGAAATTTGCAGTCACTAAATAATAATAATGACAGACATTTGAATTTCAGACTTCATATCCCTCAGAAAATACTACATAATAATGCAAAGCTGTTATTCTTGCAACTAAGTTTACAACAGGAACAATGTTTAAAACCTGCCTCTGTTCCACCAGATTTCTTGCTCTGAAATATTGAGAGGTATATTACCTAGTGAAAACTACAAGTACAAACAAGTGTCAGAGTCACAGCCACTTCTTAAAAAGGGGTTTGCAGAGCAAAAGAGAATAGACCAGTTAGCATTGCTCACACATTCTGGGTTTCAAGTGATCTGCAGAAAACATTGAGAAATGAGCGAGGTAGCAATTAACAGCATGCAAACAGAATCCCTGGTTGGCACAGACCCCATCTACTGTCCCTAACAAACTACAGAGCAATGGCCAGCCCAACATCAAACACACACTTTGCAAACAGACATAATCTGAATTGCACACACGGGTTTTCAGTAGTGTGCACTGTAATCCTGATATGCACAGCTCATGCAGCAACTCATCATCATTGCACTTAACCATTTCATCATTGCTGGCAACGTCACGATGTTAAGTTGTCAATCTCGCCTTCATTCTTGCTGGATGGGTTCGGAGCCGACTCGGCACTTGCTAAGCTCAAGATTCACTTCCACCAGCTCGAGGCAGCCCCATATCCAATGATGCAAGGCGGAGATTACCCAGATCTCGTTTGCCGCTTCGCTCATGAGGTAACTTTTTACCAGCTCCTGGTAAGTGAATTTTTCGAACTATTTTTCTGAGACTTTAGTCCACCCCAGTACTTTATTTTTATATATATATTACTTTATTAACTTCCCGATTCACTTAGCCCTATTCCCGTTAGTGTCCCGTTCCCTTTATTCACTTTTTTCGTAGTCGGGCCTTAGGTCTTTTCGCCTCCTATATTTTTCCTGTCAGGGTTTGTTTGGGTGTGTCTGTGTGTTTTTTCCCTGTACTTGGTTTTGTTAATTTAGTTTAATTTTTGAACTGACTGTGTAGTGTGTGTGTATTAGGGACTCAATCATGTCTAAAGAAGCTAGGGTCTCAGGCTTCAAGAAGTGTGACTCGTGCTGTCAGAAGATGTCTCTGACAGACGGTCACACTTCTTGTATTTATTGCCTGGGACCTCTACACCTGCAGGACTCCTGTGCTATTTGTCACTCCTTCAGCCAGAGAGTCCTGCAGGAACGTAGAAATAAACTTATTCTCAGGGGCTTATTAAAGCCTGAGAGCTCCACCACTAAGTCCGGCTCGGGGAAGCCCTCAAAGTCTCCCAAGGCCCAGGCTTCAGTGTCCAAGCCTTCAGCCTTGGCTCCGACTCCCTCGGAGTCTAGATCGGCTCCGGCTGGAGCCGATCCTTCCTTCTCTGAAGGTTCGATATCGGCGCCGATACTCTTGCTTCCATGCCTGTGTCGGCTCCGGCTGGAGCCGACACATCTCTGACCCAGCTCGGAGCCAAATTGTCGGCTCCAACTGGAACTGAAGGTTCTTCGGCTCCGATGGCTCCGTCAAAAAAGAGATCCAGATCTCCGTCGCTGGAGTCTATTCATTCGGCTCCGGCCTGTCCCTTACTTTCGGAGCGGAGTCATCGGAGCCGATCCTCAAGGTGTTCCAGACTCTCAGACCATGACTTGGAGAGAGTGGTGAGTAGACTGCTGAAGTCACAGGCACTGGCCCAGATACTTCATAGCCCGTCTCAGCAGACGACCGCTATTCCACACCCTCCAGAAATTCCTCCTTCGACTCTCCTTCAGAGCTCGGAGCCAGAGCTCATTGGTACTGTGACTGTTGGTGCTTCGGAGCCGATACCACTCCTTTCGGCTCCGTTGTCTTCGACTCCTATCTCCTCCTTGAGACCGTCCTTGGAGGGATCCGGTCGTCAGGCTTCCCTTGTCCGTTCCGAGGGGGCGAGTGGCATCGGACCCTTGTCCGACCCCATTCTCCCCCTCGGAGCTTCGGCTTTGGTAAGCTTGGCACCGACATCTGCTTCGGAGCCTTCCCTTTCGGTGGGGCCGGGGATTCCTGTTTCCTCGGAGCGGGAGCTCTCGGTCCTCCCCGGGAGGGGAGCCTTCGAGGTGATGAGGAGTGTACTAGCCCCCGAGCTGAGTCAACAGTCGGTCCCTTTAGCTCCTCCCTCTTCAATGCCTGTAGATATCTCTTCCCACTCTCTTGCTCCCGGACTCAGAGATTCATCACCCCAGGTTTCCCCATTAGGAATACCTTCCTCTTCCGAGGTTTCTCCTGATCCTTCAGGAGAACCCCCGCGTAAGAGGACTTGAAGAGGAAGCATCTAGACTCCCCTGAGTCTACGACATCAGATACCCACTTAGATGAGTCGGAGGGGTCCCCAAGATCCCCCTCTGAGGATGTCTCCTTTTCAGACATTCTTGAACTCCTGAAACAGAGGGGGAACTGGCCCTCCATTAACCCCTCCGAGGATGAGTCTGTATACCTGGAGGCTTTTGGATCTCGACCCTCCACCTCCTGGGTTTCTCCGCCTTTCGACCCCCCCATGGACGTGATAGCTCGAAAGGCGTGGGCATCTCCTGATTCCGTGGAACCAGTCCCCAGGAGGCCTTTTAAATTTATTACGGCCCCCACTGAAAAACAGTTTCTCACCAAAGGTGTCCCAGTTGATGCCATGGTGGTGGCGGCCGCCACCAGAAAGGAACTTGCAGATCCTTCCATACCGGTCCATCCTCCTAACAAGGAGTCTAGGACCATGGACAGGTATGGTAAGCGGATGTTTTCCTCAGCGACCTTTGCTATGCGTTCGCTGAATTATCTATGTCACTTCACCCGACTTCAAAGAGATATCCTCAAGGAATTGGGTGAGGTGGTACAGGATCCGTCAGCTGCTGGGGCTCAAGAGAAGATTACCTCTCAGCTGGGAATCCTAAATTCCATAACTAACTCCTCCATGCGGCTCATTTCTTATGCAGCCAATGGAGCGAGTAGAGCTGCAGGCACAGGAGTGGCTCTCAGACGTCAGTCCTGGATGCGACTTTGCAATTTTGCAGACCCCTTTAAGGCGTCCTTCACAAACTCTCCCTTCGATGGGACAACTTTGTTTGGACCTCAGGTGAAGGACACTTTGACCAGGTGCGAGCAAGACGGCAAGACTCTTTCTGCCGTAGGAGTCCGTTTCTCCACCCCTTCAAGGCCTTACCCCAAAGGTCAGAAGGGAGGGAAAATGTGGTTCCGAAAATCTCAAGGAGTCACGCCTGACGCACGTGGTCAGTTTACCCCCAGAGGCAGAGGGGTAATAACAACAGACGCCGCCCTAGGGGCAGAGGGGGTCCGCAGAACCAGGGCAGCAGAGAGCCTCTCTCTGACAAGCCCTTCCAGCATCCCTGAGGTGTTGCCCGACTGCCCACCCTTGGAGGCAGTCGGGGGGAGATTGTCACTGTACCCAGAAGCCTGGCTTTCCCTTTCTCAAGACAAATGGGTACAGTCGATCATATCCGAGGGTTACAAAATACCTTTTGAGAAAAGCCCCTTCCTTCAAAAAGGATCCCTTCCAGACGTTCCACCCGGTCTAAGGGAAATTGCAAAGCTAGAGGTTTCAAAACTTCTAGAGAAAAGGGCCATCCAGCCAGTTCCAGCAGGCCATTTAGAATCCGGAATCTACTCAAGGTTCTTTTTGGTCCCCAAAAAGACGGGAGACTGGAGACCAATATTAGACCTCAGCAGACTAAACAAGTCTGTCAAAAAGACGAGTTTTTTGATGGTCACACTTCAATCGATTTTGCCCTTTCTGGACAAAGACAACTGGATGTGCTCTATAGACCTTCAGGATGCGTACTATCACATACAAATCCACAGATGCTCCAGAAGGTTTCTCCGCTTTCGGCTGGGGACCAGTCATTTTCAATTCAGAGCCCTGCCCTTTGGTCTCACCACAGCTCCCAGAGTGTTCACCAAATGCATGGCAGTGGTCACGGCTCACCTGAAACGTCAGGGATTCCAGGTGTTTCCGTACCTAGATGACTGGCTCCAGGCCAGGGATTACACTCTACGTCTCTGCAGCCAGTTAGGGATTTCTGTCAACTTCGAAAAGTCTTCCTTATCGCCTTGCCAATCTATTACCTTTATAGGTGCAGATCTAGACACTACTCGGATGTCAGCAAATCTAACAAATCAAAGAATCCTGGATATCCAAAATCATGTTCGGATCATCCTATTCAGCAAAAAGGTACAAGCCAGGTTGGTCCTGAAAGTGTTAGGCCTAATGGCAGCTGCCATCACACTTCTTCCTCTGGCCCGCTTTTACATGCGTCTCCTACAGTGGATGTTGTTTACCCAATGGTCCTTCCAGCAGTTGCCCATGCGTCACAAGATCCTTGTCACACAGATCTACAAGAGCCACCTATCCTGGTGGATTTCTTCCCCCCTAGTCTATCAGGGCAGACCATTTGTCCCCCTGGCCCCGGTAGCCACGGTCACATCGGATGCCTCCCTGATCGGGTGGGGGGGGGGCATTATCAGGGCAGGATGGTCCATGGCACGTGGCAACCGTTCGAATACCACCTGCATATAAATATCCTAGAGATGAGAGCAGTGCTTTTAACGTTGCAAGCCCTCAATGACTTTCTTCCTTTAGGAACTGTCTTAGTTCACACGGACAACATGTCCGTAGTATGGTATATCAACAAACAGGGCGGGACCAAGTCCTATCCTCTGTGTCGAGAAGCTCTCAGACTTTGGCAATGGGCGATCTCCTCTCAGCGGTTTCTGATAGCAGCGCATATCCCCGGGAAAACCAACATCATAGCGGACAGGTTGAGCAGAGCTATACTCATGCCTCACGAGTGGTCTCTCAAACAATCGATAGCGGAAGAGATTTTTCAGAAGTGGGGCCCTCCTTGCTGCGACCTTTTTGCTACACCCCAAAACAGCAAATGCCCAGACTTCTTCTCTGTCTTTCCACTTCCAGGCCATCCCCCCAAAGACGCTCTAACCCAGGATTGGCCCCGGGGACTTCTTTATGCTTTTCCCCCTTTTCCGTTGATTCCTCAAGTACTTCAGAAAGCTACTGACTTGAGAGACAAGCTGATTCTCATTGCTCCTTACTGGCCTCGACAAATTTGGTTCCCGTTCCTTCATCGACATCTCGTAGTGCAGCCTTGGCATCTGGACCCAGTTCCAGATCTTCTGACCCACCAGTTGGGTCAACTGCACCGATCCATTCGTTCCCTCAACCTCACTGCTTGGTTGCTCCACTTCCTTCCTTAGCCATGCTTCCTATGATCTCTAATCCCGTTAGGGATATCATAGTAGCTTCTCTAAAGTCCTCTACCAGAAGGATTTACTCTAGCAAATGGCAACGTTTTTCCTTTTGGGCAAGGTCTAAGAACATAGATCCCTTTACTGCCCCTATTCAGTCAGTTTTGGACTTCCTAGCTGAAATTTTTCACTCTGTTTCTTCTTCTTCCACAGTTAAAGTCCAGCTGGCAGCAATCTCGAATTTTCATGTCGGATTTGCAGACCAGAACATTATGTCTCACAAACTTTGCAAATCCTTTCTCAGAGGGATCTTCCTACTTAAACCCCCTGTTAGGGATCCTCCACCGCAGTGGGATCTAAATTTAGTGCTGGCATCCTTAATACTTCCCCCTTTTGAACCGGCTGCTACATGCTCATTAAAATTTCTCTCTTGGAAGACACTCTTTCTAGTCGCTGTTACTTCGGCTAGAAGGGTGTCTGAACTTCATGCTCTCTGTGTTCGCCCCCCTTACTTGGTCTTCCACAAGGATAGAGTATCTTTGAGAACTAATCCGTCCTTTTTGCCCAAGGTTGCTTCTAAGACAAATTTAAACCAATCTATTGATCTTCCAGTATTTTTTCCCAATTATTCTGACAGGGCGGAACAAAAATTGCATTGCCTAGATGTTCATCGCCAACTCAGATATTACTTGGACAGAACAAAGCAATCCAGAAAGTCTGATCAGCTTTTTCTTTCTTATGCTGAAAATAAGAAACGTCTCCCTGTTTCTAAGGTGACCTTATCCAGATGGCTGTCTTCCACTATTTCTTATATTTATCAGCTTAGGGGCAAACAGCTGATCTCAAAACCAAAAGCACATTCTACCAGAGGCCTAGCCACATCTACAGCCTTTCAGGCTAGACTACCCTTAGACACTATTTGTGCAGCAGCCACTTGGGCCACTCCTCATACCTTCGTCTCACATTACAAATTGGATTTGGCCTCCAGGGACAGGGCGAGTTTTGGTTCCACAGTTCTCAAGAGTCTGTTCCATTGAGCCACCCAGGATAGAGGTGCTAGGGACGCGGTCCCATCCAGCAAGAATGAAGGCGAGATTGACAACTTAACATTTAGAAGTTATGTACCTACCATAACGTTCCATGTTAGTTGTCTTCTCTCGCCTTCTTTCTTGTGTCCCTCCCTCCTGTCCCCCTAGCCTGGACAGACCTTGAACTATCCTCTTCTCTGGGAGATTTCTCCCTTGGACACCAGTTAGTTCTGCACTTAGTTACCTGGGTTCCCCTTACAGTTTTTTTTTCTCAGGTTAGCTGTTCTTCTTCCCTTGGGGGAAGATAGTAGGTATTTTTTCCTCTAGCTACCAAACGAGATCTGGGTAATCTCCGCCTTGCATCATGGGATATGGGGCTGCCTCGAGCTGGTGGAAGTAAATCTTGAGCTTAGCAAGTGCCGAGTCAGAGCCGAGGATCGGCTCCGAACCCATCCAGCAAGAAAGAAGGCGAGAGAAGACAACTAACATGGAACGTTATGGTAGGTACATAACTTCTAATTCTTATCAGCAGGTGCCATGTTGCTAGTGTTACAACCTACTGCCCTGCACAAGTTCACAGGATAAAAGTTTAGCTAATTAATACTTTTGGCACTGACAGTTTAATTTTCGCAAGGTTTATAGGTAGGTACTAGGCTTTGGCCCTAGGGCCTATTCAAGCCTAGCCAAAAAGGTACCCTGGCTTTCGCCACCCAAGAAAATTATTTTCCTGTGCCCCTGTCAAGCAGAACCACAGAAGTGATCCCCGGGGTGAATTTCCTATTACCCATCCAATCATCAAGATTTTTCTTGAGTGCTAATGAGGAGCTCTGTTTGACATAGATAGGTAGTCTGTTCCAGAGTATGGGAAGTCTCTGGGACAGGAATCTATCCCTCCAGCATGTTCTGTTTATTGTGGTGACAAGGTTTAGGTCCCGTGCTCAGAGGGATTGGGATTTCTGTAAATGGAGCATGTCCAGCAGCTCTGGGTTTGACGTATCTTTGTATGTTAGGCAGAGATCGCCTCTGAGTAGGCGATATGCGACAGAGTAAAGCTGGAGTTTTTTGAGACGGTCTGTGTAAGGCATCTGTTTGAGGCCAGTAATCCTCTTTGTGAGGTATGTTTGCGGCCTTTCCAGTTGTTGTAGATGTCTTGTGAGGTACATACCAAAAGGGGCGTTGTACTCTATAATGGGTCTGATGAGTGATGAGTAGAGAGGAACAATGACCTCTTTTTTTCTGGATGAGAAACCTTTTGTGATGAGGTGTGCCACGTAGAAGGATTTCCTGATCACTGTGGCGATGTGATTATCAAAGGAGAGACTACTGTCCACCTGTGTCCCAAGGTCTCATCACACTTTTGGTGTTAAGTACACTACCGCCTATGTGGTAGTTCATGGGTACAGAGTTTTTACCAAAGGGGATGACAGTAAACTTTTTGGCATTGAGCTTGAGACCATGGCTTTGACACCAGGCATCTGTCTCAGTGAGGCCCTTTTGTAGGATGTCCACATCGTTAGGAGTTTCGATTATGGCTCCTAGTTTGCAGTCATCTGCGAATTTAGTTAGCCAAAGACCTTCTGTGTTAGCCTGTACTTCAGAGAAGTAGATACCAAACAGGGGAGGACCCAGGACTGAACCCTGTGGTACTCCACTTGTCACTGGTCTGAAGTCTGATTTGCAGTCTGCTACTTTCACAATGTGGGTTCTGTCAGTAAGCCAGTTAGTAACCCATATTGTGACATTAGGGATTTTTACCTAGTTTAGTGAGTTTATCTATAATTCCAGAGTGGGGGATGGTGTTGAACGCCTTGACGAGATCTAGATAGGCTGAGTGAACTACCTTACCCTCATCTATGGCTTTGGTGGCTACTTCAAAGAAGTCTATCAAGTTTAGGAGACATGATCTACCTTTTACAAACCCAAACTGTATTGGGTCCAGAGTTTGGAGATCTCCAGTGTCTTTGTTTGAGTTCCATGATGATGTGTTCCATGGCCTTGCAGACCAGGCTCGTCAGGCTAATGGGACGGTAGTTCCCAGGGTCTGTTGTGGCCCCCCCCTTTGTGGAGTGGGATAACCATCACGGTGCACCATTCGATGGGCACAAAACCTGAGGTGAGGCTATGATTGAACATGGTACTTAGGTGGGGTGCCAGTTCATTCTGTAGTTCATGTAGAAAACAGCCTGGGATGTTGTCAGGTCTCATGGATGCTGTGTTCTTGGCTTTGGAGAGTGAGGTTTTACCTATGCAGCCATGATTACAGGAACTTTGCATTCTTCCCGTATAAAGATGGGCCCTTTAGGGGGTGAGGGGGGGGGGGTAAAGTTAGCACTGAACCTATCTGCCAGGATGTTGGCAATATCAGTTGGTTCTGTATATTTAGTGTCATTGTGCTGTAACTCAGAGCAGATCTGAGTGTTGCTATTGAGATGACAATTCCCGCCTAAAAACTCAATTCATATAAACTACAACAGTCGCCATTTCTATTGTATTGATTTTATATTTGCTGCTGGCTTTGCGTCCAGTATGAAGCTGTTAGAGTTATTTCTGTGAGTTACAATAGCTAGGAACAAAAAAGGGAATCATTTATCCAACCCCTATCCAGTTACTGAAAAAGAAACCGAAGACCTGAAACGAGCCACCCAGCCCGCCCTTCCTGCTAGACGGGTTTCAAATCTGGGGATAACTTCGAGTGAGTACAGTGCTCGAATTGCATGTTTTCTTGCACTAAATTAAATACGTCACTAATTATTCCTTATTCTGAATGCAAATATCTTTATGGCTGCTTGGAAGATACTCTTGCAGTGCTTACACAGGTTATTTCGGTTCACATTTGGCTGACTCAATTATTATACAGATTCAAGTGATATTATAATTGCGTTTTGCCCTGGTGTAACATTGTCTCTGAGCTAATTTTGCAGACATCAGAAACTAGTAATTTTATGTTGTCCTATCTCGCCTTCATTCTTACATGTGGGTTTGGAGCCGATCTTCGGTTCCGACTCATCCGATTACAGAAGCTCCAAGTCTCTAAGTTGGCTCATGGCAAGGTAGTTATCCCATCATCAGTGGTATCAGTCCTCAGATCTCGTTTGCTGCTTTACGAGTTCAGAAGTGCTCTTCTTGGCCCTGGCTAAGTTAAACCTTGTCTTCTGTGTTTTCGCATATACAGCTTGTTTTTTCTTAGAATATAGTTAGAGTACTACTTTTAGATAATAGTTAATCTTAGGTATTGTTAAATAGTTGCCGCTGGATTGTCAGCTTTTTGTTCAACGTTTTTTCCGCAGCCCAGCTTTGTCGGTATCCCGTAGTGGTAGTTTAGATTATTTCTATTTAGAATTTGCTGTTTCTTCTTGTTGAGCCCTTTTGTCAGCTCTTTACTGGCTTTGATAAGTGTGTGTTTACATTGCAGGACTTACTATAGTTTAGTCCGTGTTTTGGTATTAGCTTTTCTGCCTGTGTGTGTGTTTGTCTAGGCTTAGGTAACTTAGTTAACTGTTTCTAAGGGCTAGGCCTGTTTAAGTTAGAAGACCTAGTCCTCTATTGATCTTGCCTTTTTCTATTTATAATGTGATGTGTTTTTCCCTCTAGATAAACCTATTTGCCCGTCATTTATTTAGAGGGTTTTTTCTAGTGGTGTGTTCCTTTCCCATTCTTGGCAGGGATAGGCCTGTTTAAGTTAGAGGACCTAGTCCTCTCCTTGGCATTTACTACTCTTTAGTGTGGTGTGTTATTTTCTCCTCCTCCCAGTAGTTAGGGTCCGTTTTAGTTAGGGGACCTAACTAATTCCTTTTTGTACCTTTAACGCATTTCTGCTTTTGCTTACAGTGTGACAATTATGTCTATGGAGTCTAAAGAGAAGGATCATAAACCTTCGGGTTTTAAGAAATGTCAGAAATGTACTCAGAAAATGTCCATAATGGACAGGCATAGTGTACGTGTCTACTGTTTAGGGGCCATTCACTTACTAGAGACTCATTTAGCTCAAGAGTCCTTCAAGAAAGGAAAAACAAATTGATTTTGAAAGGTCTCATGAAACCTTCCTTTGAGGAAGATTTAGATTGTTGTTTTTCCTCACAATCTACAAAGTCTCCCTCTGGCCAGAAAGAAAAGACTGTTAAAAGGCCATCTTCAGTGTCCTCTGAGAAATCTGGACCTCCTGAGAAAATACCAAAAACTACTAAGATTTCCACCTCATTGGCTCCACTGCCTTCAGAGCTGACTGAGGTTATTACAGTTGACATGCCTATATCGTCCCCAAGAACGCAGGAGCTGAAAAGGATTCTTTAGCTTGGAGTCAGTCAAGAGATATTCCACCAGTCTCCCCTACTCTGAGATCACCTATTTTTCAAAGATGTCGCTCTCCAACCCTTTCCTCCAGGTCCTCTAGGAGCCTATCAGATGAAGATGTGCAGAGGGTGGTGCACAGACTTTTGAAGGCACTGGGGCTGGCAAATTTGTTCTTGGCTCTTGCCAGCTGGTCTCAGAGCTGTCCAAATCTTTTACATCCACTACTGTTTCTCCTCCGAGCCATACCGGTCTATCGGAGCCAGAATATCCAGTACCGATTGCAGGAGAACCTTTGGCTCTGGCACCCCATGAAGCCTTACTGGAACCGATAGCTGCTCTGACACTCTCAGTGCCATCCATAGTGTCTAGGAGCCGAAGTTCACCAATCGGCCCCGAGGGAGATTCTCTGACGCGAGCCTCTTCGGTTCCGAGTCTACCTCTCGGTGCATCGGCTCGACTGAGCTCTGCTCATACATCGGCTTCATAGCCGATCTCAACCTGGGGCTACCTCTGCTTCTTTGAAACCGGTCGTGTCCTCGGAACCGGGGTAGTCTGCCTTCTAGCTGATGAGGAGCTTGCTGGCCAAATCTACAGCTCTACACAAGGATGCTGATGTTCTTCCCCCAAAAGCACTGGCTTCTGTCTTGGCACCACCCTATCCACAGGACAGCAGAGATCCACAGCCTCAGGATTATCCTCTGGGTGATCCCAATTCTTCCGAGACCTTCCCAGAATACCCTTCTGAGGAGCCTCCTCAGAAGAAAACATGCAAGAGGAAGCATGTAGACTACCCTGATGAGTCCGTCACCTCTGACACTGACCTCGAGGAGTCAGAAGGGTCCCCACAGTCATCCTCTGAAGATATCGCCTTTGCAGATATCCTTGAGATCCTAAAACAGCGACTGGACTACCATCACCCCTTCTGAAGAGTCGGTGTACCTGAAGGCTTTTGGATCTCAACCTTCAGCCTCTTGGGTATCTCCGCCTTTCAACGAGCTCATGGACTTGGTTAGTCGAAAGGTGTGGGAATTGCCTGACACGATGGAGCCAGTCCCTAGCAGGCCAAATAAGTTTGTCAGCCCCCAAGGAAAAAGATTCCTTGACTAAAGGTTTGCCGGTAGATGCTATGGTGGGTGGCAGCAGCCACCAAGAAGGAGCTTGCAGACACATCCTCATCTGTTCATCCGCAGAACAAATAGTCTCGAACGATGGACAGATATAGGAAGCGTGCATTTTCTTCAGTGACTTTTACCCTTAGATCGATGAATTATCTTATCCATTTTACAAGGCTTCAGAGACATCGCCTGAAGGAACTAGGAGATACTCTACAAGGTACTTCAGCTGTGGGGGTACCAGAAAAGGTTATCACTCAGTTATCCACCTTAAACTCCATAGTGAATTCTTTCATGAGACTGATATCATACACAGCAGATGGAGTAAGTAGGGCAGCGGGTTCAGGAGTTTCCCTTAGGAGGCACTCCTGGATGTGCTTGTGTAACTTTGTGGAACCCATTAAGTCTACTTTCACTAATGCCCCTTTTGACGGTTCCTCACTTTTTGGACCAAAAGTTAAGGATTCACTCACCAGATGTGAGCAGGAAGTGGAAACTCTCTTGGCCTTGGAGTACGTTTTTCAGTTCCTTCAAGACCCTACCTTAAAGGGCAGAAAGGTGGTAAGATGTGGTTCAAGAAATCCCAGAGAGTTTTCCCAGAAGCATGAGGTAATTCCTTCCCCAGGGGCAGAGGGGGAGGAAATAATGGTAGACACCATCCTAGAGGCAGAGGGGGCCCGCAAAACCAGGGCGACCATGATTCCTTTCGCAGACGTCTCTATCAGTGCTCCTGAAAGGAGGCCCAACTGTGCTACTCTGGAGCCAGTTGGGGGGCATTTATCTTTGTACCCAGAAGCCTGGCACAACATCACAAAAGACAAGTGGGTACAAAACATAATATCCAGAGGATACTGCATACCCTTTTTCTACCCCCCTCCTCGAACCAGAACAATCCCGGATGTTCCACCCAATCTCAGGGATCAAGCAAACATAGAACTCCAAATGTTGCTAAACAAGAGTCATCCAAACCATCCCCACAGCCCAAACAGGATTCAGAACTTACTCGAGATTCTTTTTAGTACCAAAAAGAACAGGGGACTGGAGGTCCATATTAGATTTCAGCAGACTAAACAAATCAGTCCAAGTCCTGAATGGTGACACTGCAGTCGATACTTCCCTTTTTAGGGAAAGACAATTGGATACGCTTGATAGACCTGCAAGATGCATACTACCACTTAAAAATGGACAAAGTATCGTGGAGTCACTTACGCTTCCAGCTGGGAGCCAGTCACTGTCAGTTTCGTATTCTGTCCTTTGGTCTCACTGCAGCCCCCAGAGTGTTCAAATGAATGGCAGTAGTAACGGCTCACTTGACACGTCTTGGATTCAGAGTGTTTCTGTACCTGGACCACTGGCTCCTAATTGCCACCACCAAACATCTACTTCAACAGGCTAGAGACATGACCCTACAAATTTGTGCTCAACTAGGCATTACAATAAACTTGCAAAAATCTGCCTTGTTGCCCTGTCAACATATTACCTTTATAGGTGCAGAAATAGACACCGTTTCGATGATAGCTGTCCTTCCCACCAACAGAATTACGAATCTCAAACAACAGATATTGCTTCTTCTTCCCAAACACAAGGTCAAGGCAAAGATAGTGCTCAAACTGCTGGGAACAATGGCCTCAACCATAACCCTCATTCCCTTAGCTAGGATGCATATGAGAATTCTACAGTGGTTACTATTCTCCCAGTGGTCACTTCAGGAACTTCCTCTGTCTCACCTAATCATAATAACAGAATCTTGCAAGAAGCATCTTCGTTGGTGGATTCAAGCCAATGAGTTTACCATCGGGAGACCATTTGTTCCACATCAAATTGTTGCTACTGTGACCATGGATGATTTCCATATAGGGTGGGAGGGGGCATTACCTGGAAAAGACAGTCCAAGGCATATGGCAAGAACTCGAGGCCCATTTGGACATCCATGTTCTAGAGATGAGAGGAGTACTTCTGGCATTGTAAGCACACCACAACTCTCTTTCTCTAGGGACTATTGCAATCCTGTCAGATAATATGTCAGTGGTATGGTATGTAAACAAACAGGGAGGAACCAGATCATACCCACTTTATAGAGAGGCTCTGAGGGTTTGGCAGTGGGCAATTTCTTCCCAACGCTTTCTAGTAGCAACACACATCCCAGGGAAGTCCACTGTGATAGCTGACAAGCTCAGCAGGGCAATATTGATGCCTCACGAGTGGTCTCTAAATCAGAACATAGCTGCGATCTTTTTGCCACTCCTATGAACACCAAATGCAGCAGCTACTTTGCCCTAATCCCCCCTCCAGGGGAGACACTGAGAGAAGTATTTGTTCAGAGATAGCCCTCGGGATTTCTTTATGCTTTTCCCCCATTTCCCCTCATATCAAAAGTCATTCAGAAAGCAAAATCCTTGGGAAGCAAGATGATTCTCATTGCTCCGTATTGGCCTCGTCAGATTTGGTTCCCCTTTCTGTGGCCTCATCTACTGGAGGATCCATGGATTTTGGACCCAGTTCCAGACCTGCTGACATATGTCAGGAATGCCCCATCCTTCTCTCCACACCCTCAACTTGACAGCTTAGCTACTCCACTTCCAACTTCAGTCAGGCTTCAGGATTTCACTCCAGCAGTAAAACACATTTTGATATCCTCTCATAAGGTTTCTACTAGAAAACTATATGCTAGTAAATGGAAAAGATTTTCTTTCTGGGTGCAGTCCAAAAACATAGACCCCTTCACTGCTCCAATTTCTTCAGTTTTGGATTTCCTTTCGGAACTCTTCCAACAAGGCTCAGCCGCTGCTACAGTTAAAGTCCAGCTAGCAGCTATCTCCATTTTCCACTTAGGACAGCATACACCTAACTTGATGGCACATAGACCGTGTAAAACTTTTTTGAAAGGCACTTCCTTATTGAGACTTCCATTTAAAGAACCTGTCCCTCCTTGGGACTTAAACTTTGTCCTGTCACACTTAACCTCACCACCCTTTGAACCTTCTTCCACATGCAATCTAAAGTTTCTCTCTTGGAAAACGATTTTTCTGGTAGCTGTAACCTCAGCTAGAAGAGTTTCAGAGCTACAAGTACTTTCAGTCAAAACGCCTTATTTGATTTTCCATAAAGACAGAGTTTTGCTTCGAACTAACCCGTCCTTTATCCCTAATATTTGCTCTCAATCTAATATTAACCAATCTATTGAGCTTCCAGTGTTCTTCCCTAACCATACCAACAAGGCAGAATACAAACTTCACCAACTTGATGTGCATAGACAACTTAGGTTCTATCTCCACAGAACTAAAGATTTCAGGAAGTCAGATCAGTTGTTCCTATCCTTTTCAGAGGCAAGAAAGGGTATGCCAGTTTCTAAAATCACATTATCTAATTGGCTTTCCAATTGCATAACTTTTATATACTCCTCCAATAACAAGGAACTCCCTTCAAAGTTAGAGGTCACTCAACCAGGGTCAGTAGCAACATCCACTGCTTTTCAAGCCAGAATTTCAATGGACAGTATTTGTGCAGTCGCAACTTGGGCAAGTTCACATACTTTTATTACTCATTACAAAGTTGATTTGGCCTCCAGGGACAGAGCTTCCTTTGGTTCCACAGTGCACAAGAGTGTATTCCAGTGAGCCACCCAAGAAAAAGGTGCTAGGGACGCTGTCCCACATGTAAGAATGAAGGCAAGATAAGACAACATAACATAAAGACGTTATGTACTCACCATAACGTTCCATGTTTGTTGTCCATCTCTCCCTTCATTCTCACGAACCCACCCACCTACCCCGTCCAAATAATCCTAGAGGACCTGGTAGGAACATTTTTGTTCTTTTCCTTTGTTGGAGACCTTTCACTATTGTTTCTCCTTTACCCGAGGGCACCGAATAACAAATTTCTATTATAGTCAGCAGCAAACAAGAGCTGAGGATTGATACCACTGCATGATGGGATACCTACCTTGCCACAAGGCAACTTAGAGACTTCGAGCTTCTGTAATCGGTGAAGTTGGAGTTGAGGATCAGCTCCGAACCCACATGTAAGAATGAAGGGCAATATGGACAACAAACATGGAAAGTTATGGTGAGTACATAACTTCTTTTTTTATTTAAGCAATATAAAGTGCCATGTCACTACCTGCTAACAGAACTACTTAAAACAACAAACTTCAGAAATGTGCAGGCTGCAGATTGCAGGATCGCTCATTTCCAATTCCCTTGTTATACTTTGTTGTGGTTATGAATACGCTGGCCAGCCTAGTGCAGCAAGGGAATTGGAAACAAATGATTCTGTAGTCCGCTGCAGCCTGCACACTTTTGAAGTTTGTTTTTTTAAGGTGGTTTTAATTTTTTTTTTTATTCTTTTTTTTCAGTTTTTACTTAGTTCACCTGGTCGAGGTTACGAATTTTCTCCTGACCTGCTGAGACACGGGGATGGGTGGATGGAGAACTTTATGACGATGTGTGCGCAGTCACATAGCTCTGCTCCTCTGGCTGCTGCTGAGTGGGTACACCATACGAGTCTTTCTCCATTGATGGAGTTTTCCCTGTTACATTTGTCCAAATCCGATAGAGTGTCTGCAGCTTCCTCACTAAGTTGAAGCTTATGTATCAAGCATGCCCACTGCACATTGGTGACGTCACCAATAAATTTAAAGTTGTACCCCACCGGTACGGTTGAAAGGTCTGACAGATAATGAATAATCAGATGTTCAATAAACACACTGCCTTACTTGCATAAAGGTAGTAGAGCCCTCCTACCCTCGCTCTGGCAGTCTGTCAAAGCTCAGAGCTCCTTCCACTTGCCTAATTGGGGGTGTGAAGAAACAATCACCTTGTAGGACCGAACTGCCCTTAAAACCCACAGATAGGACCCCTTCAGTTTTGTTCTGCCACAATAAGAGAAAGACCTCTTGGAAGACTTCAGTTCTACTCTGGTTTACTTCAGCTACTGAGCTTAGATAAGAAACCCTTTTGGCTTTTTATTACTCCCTTTGCCTTTTTCTATCTGTGCGTGAAATTTATCTGCTAATTTGCTTGTTTTTTTCTCATTGGAAAAGTGTATGCACTTTCAGTTGTATTTCTCTCAGCACAGGAGTTATACTGATTATTTTACAGCTGATTCTGAGATTCTGTGAGGTGTTTAACCTTTTAATGTGTTTTATGGCTATTGGTGAATGTTTAATTGAGTTTCTCTACTAATATCATTTTACTAATTCCTCTTTTTGCCTGATACTGCCAGAACCACAAGTAATTCACAGCTGTTATTTCTGTTGATTGAAAGATTCTTTTGAAAGTTTTGACAGGAAAACTTGCTTTTTTTCCCCATCATTTTTTTTCCTTGATGCTGTGATTATTTGAGAATTAAGTAGATTTGCAGCATTTTCAATGATGTTTTTTGTTTAACAATTTTGACACCTTTTTGTTAATCATTTCTGACAGGAATTTTCTTAAGTTTATAGTTAATTCCTTGTCTAAAGCTATTTTAAGCTGTTTATATTTATGCGGTGCTGAAACTGGCCTATATTTATTAAATTTGGGGGTCTTTGTGACATGTATTTTGTACTTATTGCTAAATTACTGAAATTGCTGTCTTCACTCTAAATGCAGTATTCGGTATAGTATCCGTGTAGAAATGGACTTCATATTGCTATTATTGCTATTTAGAGGGCAAATAGTGGGATGTGTCCATTCTGTACTGGGTTGAATATGTAATCAATATTTGTTGTTGATCTGGCTAGTTTCTGTGCCCTGACTTGATGGACTCATTGATGGTAACCCCCACACACACAAACACAGACACCATCTACCCCTTGCGCACCTAAAAACATAAAAATAAGTAAATGAATGAATGAATAAATAAATAAAATATGCCCCAGCCTACAACTTGTGATTCTGCAGTTGCTTCCGTGTTGGGCAGGCTATCAAACCACTCACCTTCTATTATGTTACCTCCAGGTCCCCTCTGTGGTGTTAGTGCTACACCTGTGTGAGACACAGGGGTCAGATGCATCCCCCATGGCTATACCATTGCTTGCTTTCAGAAGAAAACCTTTTAGGTGCAGAGGAAGCCAGAGGTGCAGAATCTGTTGCCAGTGTTACGTCTCCCCCTGAGTATTTTTCCACTAGGGAAGTGCATGCTAAAAAGAGACAAAAGACCCACCATGTGGCAGGGCAACAGGCTGTTTTCCCACCTGATATGGTGGCTATGGTTAGGTCCTTTGTTCAGGTAGTTGATTACAGGGCGCATACCCAGTCTGAGTAATGCTGACACTTCAAGCTCTTGTCAGTCATCTAAGGATCCTAATTTTTAAGGGGATTTGGTCTCTGAGACTTCCAACCAGTCAGAGTCAGATCAGTCTGTTTCCACTGATGATGAACAAATTAAAGAACCCAAACAGATGTTTTCTTTTACCCTAGCCTTTGCTAGAGTTAGGGATGTATTCAGCTGAGAGCAATCATCAACTGCCCCCAGGATCAGCAGGGTGTGTGATCTTTTGGAGGATGTGGCTGCAGATGTGGAGACCTTTCCTCCATTGATCCCACTGTTGAAGGATGTTTGTTAAAAAAGGTTTTAATTCTTGTAAACTTATTGAGGCTCTGTGTAAAAAAATGTGTTTAAGAAATTCTGGGTATGCTCGGCCATGTGTGGCCTCCAAGCCCACTTCTCTGTGGACCTTGCTTCGGTGTCCCTAGTGACTTCTAATAAAAGGATAAACAAATGGCTAGAATATCAGGAAAATAGCTGGCTCAGTCCAGCATGGTGGCTTTTAAAGTGTTTAACTATTAAAGTTTGTGTTGATATGTATGTATATATAGCTTAGATGAGTTTGCTGCATCATTACCTATTGAGCATAATATCTGTGTCAAAGACATTGTTTCCAGTGTTGCTCAGGTGTCAAAACGTGCTTTAAAGAGTACCTTAAAGAGGGATGACACTTGCTAGAAATGCAGTATCATCAATGATGATAAGGAGATATGCTGCATACCTCCTTGTCAGTGTTGATAGGGAGGTATGCTTGGTTGCACAGCCAGAACTCTTCTGATTAGTTAAGAATTTTGAATGCTCCACTTGAATCTGATTGTGCATTTGGTATAGGAGCTAATCAGATCCTTAAACACTGGGATGACAGAGATAAACTTATGCAAGGGGTGTCGAAAATGTTTCATATTCCCAAATTTCCCTCCTTTAAGCAGGATAATTTTTGGTGGCTTAGCAAACACAAATTCCAGCCAAACAAAAACTAAGGCAATAAATTGAAACTGCGGGACGAGTACCTCATCAAGCCTGACAAGAGGGGTTCCTTTCCTTAAAAGGATAATCCTGTTTCCAACTTGTGACTATACTCCCAGGCAATCACTACCTACTGGCAAAGAGAGTATGACCTTGTACCCCATTTTTGTTGAGGTACTACATCACGGTGGTGTTGTCCATAACCACCAGAAGAGGACATTGGATTTGTTGCACGTTGGTTGTCCTCTGGTATTGTTTTATGTTGCTCCCACCATGGCAAGGCAAATCCAGGTAAAGGCACATTCCACCAGCGTCTTTTCCTCTTCAGTAACATATCAAAAAGGAGTGGACTCAAAGTATTGTAGAGGCATCAGTTTGGTTCTCTATCCATACCTTTATGAAGCACTACAAGCCGGATGCCTTTTGTAAATCCAGTGCAGGCTTTCCAAGGACCATTGTCCAGGGGCTCTGGGACCTTATCCTTCCTCCTACTGGTTGGGTAAGCTTTGGGAATCTACCCATATGCCAGTAAAGCAGTGTGTTTGTTAAACATAATACAGTTGTCAAATCCAACTTACCTTTAACAACAGATGTTCATAGAGCACACTATGTTATTGACAGTACTCTCCCACATCCCTGTTTTGTTGGATGTAAATAGTCTGTTGGAGTTGCAACGGAGTTTTTTTCAGCAGCCTTGGTGT
Organism: Protopterus annectens; assembly: GCF_019279795.1. Classification (NCBI taxonomy): domain Eukaryota; kingdom Metazoa; phylum Chordata; order Ceratodontiformes; family Protopteridae; genus Protopterus; species Protopterus annectens. Next base: position 795,224,986 of record NC_056743.1, on the reverse strand, counting down.
GTGTGTGTGAGTGTGTGTGTGTGTGTGTGTGAGTGTGTGTGTGTGAGTGTGTGTGTGTGTGTGTGTGTGTGTGTGTGTGTGTGTGTGTGTGTGTGTGTGTGTGTGTGTGTGTGTGTGTGTGTTTGGGTTTTGGTTTGAAACAGTAGCTGTTTGCAAAGCTTGTGTTTTTATTGGATCTTTTTGCTGGACTCTTGAAAACTGATGGGGACCGGTCTATAAATTTGAAGAGCAGTTCTGGTCCTGCCAGGTGAATGGTCCTTCATACCCACAGACAGGCAGTAGGAGGAGCTTTGATAGACTGCCAGAGGGAGGGTAGCACAGCACTACTACCCATATGCAAATAAGGAGTGTATACTACGAGCACCTACTATTACATGTAAATAAAGATTTATGCAAATGGACTTTTTTATCGATTGTGTGCATCTTACCATTGTTAATAAATGGGTCAGTGTATGCATATGCCAACATATTACTTGGTCTTTGGTGACATGGGCAGCAGGGTGGCCCACTAGCTGACACTTGCTGGTAGCTCATTGACTGTGTTTCTGCTTCACACCTTCAGGATCTGGCGTTCAGTCCTGACATCCAGTCATTACCTGTGTTGAGTTTGAATGTTCTTCACAGGTCCATCAGGGATTTCTTCTAGTACTGTGGTTTCCTCTTGCCTCCTAAGACATGATGTTGGATGGTGAACTGGCTACACTAAAATTTGCACACACAAATGCCTATGTATGTGTTCATGTGCGTGTGTGTGTTCGTGTGTGTGTGTGTGTGTTGTGCACATGTATATATGGATGGTGGACAGTGAATTTATCAGCTTATGGTGGCTTAAGTGTATTCATGGAAGAGTGGATGACTGAAAGTTGTTGTGCTTTTGTTAGAAATGGTGAATTGAAAGATTCAAAATTTAAGTATTCAGTCACATCGTGATGGCTAGTTTAGAGCCCATGCCCCTTAACCATAGCCATGCACCTTACCTTAGAAAAAAAACTTTCCTTAACACTGTCACCAGTCTGACAGATTTGGTCTAAATGTGATTGCAAGGTTTTTCTTGTAAGATAGCAAAAATAAAGTGGTTTCCTTGGGTGACCTTTTTGCATTTTGTTAGACTGGGTTTTGCTAACTGCATTTCGAAATGCAGGCATCGGTTTGGAGTTGCTTGATGTTTTTTCACATTGATCAGTAGTTACCATAAACTCATATAGCTACACACACACACGCACACACACGCACTCACAAAAACATATGTGTTTGTTTGCTTGGTTGTTCATTATGAGAAAAATGGATAAATAGAAAGGCAGTTGGTTAAACAGATTACTTTGACTGGTGGGTTAATGCTTACATTTACCCATTATTTTATTGATTTATTTTTATTTTACATTTATTTTACATTTGTTAACTGGGCTAGTCCAGCTGGAAATATATCCATTTTCAGTGGTAGCCTGGGGAGAAAAGCTCCAATGGTAACATTGAGATAAAACACTTAAATATATCATGTACAATTTATACAAAGAACGGATGTTAAAATAAATGAGTATTAATGAGAGGAAAAATACCTTAAAGTCCTATGTGCATATAGGATAGGAATAAGTCACTGAACAGTATATCTGTAGAATATACAGTACATTCCAATGATTACATTCATAGCATAGGTCATTTAATTTTAGTTGAGATATTTACTACTATCCAGGGGGGTAAAGTAGTAGTGGTTGGTAAGAGGAGGCAGTCCAGAGATAGTATTAAATGATAAGAGGAGGCAGTACAGAGAGAGTATTAAATGGTAAGAGGAGGCAGTACAGGGATGGCAGTAGAGAAAGTAGAGGATTAGTCAGGGTTACAACAAGGACATAACCAATGAGTTTTAAGATGTTTCTTGAGCTTTTGTTTAAAGAGCTGCAGGGAGGGTTGTAAAGTTAGATCAGGTGACAGAAAGTTCCAATTTTTTCCTGCGGTATTGGAGAACAAGGAGTCCCCTGCCAAGTTATTAGACTTGCTTGTGCTAGCAAGAAGTTTGTTAGAGGATCGTAAGGAGTTGAGATTCCTATAGGGGGTGATAAGGTTGGAAAGTATAGGGGTGTTATTTGGTTGATAAAATATCTTATGAACAGTGGTGAGTTGGGAAAGTCTCAAAATGTTTATTAGTTCTAGCCAGTCTAGTTGCTGTAGGTTCTGACAATGGTGAGTTCTAAATGGGTTCCCTGTGGCAAATCTGGCTATATTATTATAGGAGTTAGCTAGTTTGGCAAGATTACTTTTTTCAGGTTAGTGTATATGGGTGAAGCATAAAGGAGAGTTGAGATTAAATGGGAGTGGGCAATTGTAGTTCTGAATGTTGGTGTTAAGAAGGGTTTTATTATATATAAGGAGCCCATTTTTCTATTTACTGTTTTAATGGTGTTATTAATATGGTTATCGAATGTGAGGTTATTGCCAATTGTGATACCTAACAGTTTGGTGGTAGAGTCTGGAGATATAAGGGTACCATTATTTGATTTAATTGTGAAGTTTATAGGGGAGGATTTACTGCTAGATATAAAGAGTAAGAGCTTTAGCAGATTAATTTGGTTTTGTAGCTGTATGAAATTACCAGTAAGATCTTAACATGAGTTAATCTGGTCAGTGTGTGGTTGTTAGGCTATACAGCATTTGTGAATACCTTAGTGGCTGCTTCTGTTGATACCTGTACTGTGTTATAAAATGACTTAGCATCATACAAAATACATTACCATGGGCATACGTTAACACTTGATCTTTTTTTACCTGTTATTGTCAATGAATACTTCTGAAAAGGAAGAGAATGATTTGATGTTTTACAATACTAAACCATGTCCTGCAAATCTCATGCTTGACATACCACTCTGTATTTGTGAGAGTAGCAGTAATTAAAAAGACCATTTTGCATCTCTGCTGTATCTTTTGTCACAGCCCCCTTTGTGATGTACTTCCTCCTCCTTACCCTGCTGCACTTAATCTAGTATTCTTACTAATGTGGAAAAATGTAACGTATAAACTAGAGCAATCATATAAAAAAATGTCAAAATATGCAGCAAATTTACCAAACAGAACACATCACTGCGCTGCAATACAAAAATTACATCTGCTGGATTTACAGTCATTTAAATTAAAACTTGTAAACAATATATTATATAACCCTAACAAATACCCATTTGTAGAAGAACTTGTAAAGACTTATAACTCATGGAAGCTTGGAAGATTTCAGCAAAATCCATTACTAATCATTAACAAATGTAGTATCCATGGTGAGGAGTCAGTATACTCAACCTGTTTAATGAGGCTATGGAACTGCCCTCCAAAATATGTTAGAACTGAGACAAACCATACACTCTGTCTACAAAACCTAAGATGGTATCTAGTAGCAAACAAACTTCATGCTGACAGCAAAGCATATTAAGGGAAAAAAAAGTCATAACACAAACAAACCACTGAAGCTTTTCTTTGTTAATACAAACTTTTTGTGTATGCCTTACAAAAATAAAACTGACCAAACTGTACCAATAAGCATACTCTTAAACCTATCACTCACAGCTGTTATACCTTTATCTCAAAGCCAGCATTACTATAAAATAAAAAAGGGAAAATAACCTTGTTAAAATATTTTCATTTATGTGTTTTTCAGTTGTAAATAAAATCTTTTTTTCTAATACTGTGAAATGTTCCTTGCATTTTTCTTGTAAAATGTCTTTTCTTTTCTGTGGAGTTTTTTCCCCCTGGGCCTTTGCTGTAAATGGGCTTTGGAAGTAGGCTCAGATGACCTTTCCCGATCAGCAAATGTAAAATATAATGAATAAAATAAACTCAGGTTTGTTTTTTTGTGCTATTGGCATGATCACAAAGAAACGCGAGGGAAAGGAATGGAGAGATGATAAAATCAGCAAGATAAGGAAAGTAGTATTGCTGGTATGAAGTCTTGGTGAGTGCCTTAATGCTGTAGACCCTGTTTTCACAAAATCTTACCAAGGTGTCATTGATATGTAGACTATTTTATATAGTGTACAGCATGGACAGAGGTAGGCTAAAAATGACACAAACTCTAAAACAAATTTGTGAACAAACTAGCAACACTTACATTCAGTGCAAGGTTGAACGGTTAAAACTGATTTAATCAACAGTTAAAACATCCAAAGAAGTTTTCTAAGAAAGAAGACAAAAGTGATTGTGTGTGTTATAACTGTTGATTAAACCAGTTTTAACCTTTCAACCTTGCACTGTATTTAAGGCTAAAAAATGAAAAAGACAGCTGGGTGCACAAGTACCAGGATGAAAAATTGTCCAATGCTAGTAGGCACACTGGTGCCAGGACTGGAAAAAATGACAATGTAGAATCCTTAAGACATGGAAACATTCCTAGAATGGGGATAGGTCAGGTTCAGGGGGAGAATGGCCCCCTGTTGTAGAAGGAAGTAGTAGTCTGCAAAAAAACACAAAAACTGACAGTCCAAAATAGAAAAATACTTGCACAAGAAAAACTGTCATAAGTATCAAATGCAAACTTGTGTCCATTAATACAAAATACAATACAATACAATACAGATCCTTGAAAATCATTATACAGACCAAGAAACTTTGGGCCTTTTGGAAATATAAGTGTCAGAGGAAGTGTGAAAATATGAGAAAACAAAACCTAGAGATTTTTGAAAGGTATGAAAAAGAAACATGGACATGGAAACGAAAAAGATATATGATATGGTGCAATATTTATGCAAAGGAGAAAGCCAAACTAATGGGTATATAAAAAGCAGCTCCAAAGATATTTGAAGAGAAATACAGGCAAGGGCACCCAGATATGGAAGTTTCACAATACAAAACACAGTTCACAAACAGGGAATGCACAACAGAAGATTAGTATAGTAGAATTTAAATACAGAAGCTTAAGTTATGGAATACTTGTGAAGTGAATGATTTAGTTTAGAAAGTTTAACACAGGTTGTCACAGCATGATGGAACAATGATTCCCCAAAGTAAGGAGAAACAGTTGGAGTGGGAGACATCTGAAGAAGAAATATGGACATAGGAAATAGAGATTTAACATGGTGCTTATACATATGCAAGGGAGAAAGCAAAACTAATTAATACAAACTAGCAGCACCAAAGATATTTGAAGAGAAATACAGGCAAAGGCATCTGGATATGGAGAATTTCTCATCTTCTTTTCTGGATGATTTAAAACCGTATAGTTCATCAAATGAGGAACTAAAACACACCTGCAAGTGGTTAAAACTTTCTCAGATAATGAATGTCAGTTTTGATAAATGTGCAAAAGCAACATTTAAAACAAAAAAGCTGTAGCACCAAGAAAATATCAGTCTGGGACTGGAATGTGATATAAAGGAACTTGAGCATGAGAGAATATATCAACTATTTGGGAACTGATGAAGGATCAACATTAAAATATGAACAAATGTGAACAAAAGTCAGTAAGAAATATTTTAGAAGACTGAAATGAATACTGAAAACAATCCTGACATCTAGGAAAAAAAGCCAAGCTATAAACCAATTTGTTGTTCCTGTTCTAATGTACAGTTTTGGGGTGATTGACTGACTCCAAAACGTATTGAATCAGTTGGACACGAAGACAAGACAAATGCTTCACACTTATCAGAAAAAATAGAAAAGTCAGTGTAAACCTTTTTCCCTCATTCTGAAGGAGGTATGTTTTCTCTGAAATTGATTATATGTATAGAGATCTGCAGTTGTAAGACTGCATACAGATCTGCTGACTTCACTAGATCCAAACATAGTAAAAGTTTTAAAACATGAGGATATCAAGTCTAAGATGGCTTTCCTGCTTAGCTTATGAGAAGTATGTCGGTGTCAAGCTGGAATGGAATTCAGACCAAAAGTAGACAAAAATCAGGCAACAACTGAATGTGCCAAGAAACAAAAGAAAGAATATAAAGAGAATGATCAGATGACCAGGTAAGAAATGTTGAAAAGGCATAAATATAGTTGCAGATATAGAAAACTCTTGGAACAACCTCATGTCACTCAGGATCAGATGCAGGAATGATTAAGGAGAAGTGACTTTAAACCAAAAGATGAAAGGTTAATATTGGTGGCCATGAATAGTGGACTGCTTGCACATTGGTTTACAAGGTCCATTGAATATGTGGAGAAACCGACATGCAGGTTTTGTAAAACATAACTGGTAACAGTTGCATATCTTGTTGCTGAGTGTGATACCCTAATGGCAGAGGGCCTGTATACTGAAAGGCATAATAATATGGCAAGATTGTTGCACTGAGGATTGTGCAAACATTAAAAAACTGAAGTAGCTTAGAAGTATTGGAAACATGAGCCACAAAGCATTACAGAGAAGGCTGCAGTTTGTATCACATGGGATCACCCATCACCAACAGTTCAAAAAAATAGATGCGAGAAAGCCAGAGGTAATAGTCTGTGAAAAGAAGACAAAAGTAGCATTTATTACTAAAATTGCTACATCCATTGATTACAGTGTCTTACGTACAGAGAGAGACATTGTCATAAAATACCAGGATTTGCAGGCAGAAATGAGGGCAATGTGGAAGAAGGACACTCTGAGAGTTCCAGTAGTAGTACGAGTAATGCGTCTCATAAAAAAGAATTTACAGTCATATTTAGATATGGTACCGATACATGTAATTCCATATGAATGACAGGAGGAATCAATTCTGGTCACATTGCGTTGCTGAGAAGAGTACTTTTGGCTAATATCAAAGCAGTACTAATTCCATGAACTTTAATCATACTTTGACTTAAGAATGGAGTCCATTCCTGTCATGGTACAAAAAGAAATTAAACCGGATAGACTATAAAGCAAAAAAGGGAAAATAACATTGTTAAAATATAATACTTTTCACTTATAAATATACTCTTGTTTTTTTTTTCCTTATAGTGTGAAATGTACCTTGTATTTTTATTGTAAATTTTATTTACTTTTCTTTTCTGTGGAGTTTTTTCCTCTGGGCCTTTGCTGTAAATTGGCTTTAAAAGAAGGCTGAGTTGGTCTTTCCCAATCAACAAATATAAAATATAATAAGTAAAATAAACTTAAGATGGTTTTACTATGCTGTTGCAATTATCACCAAGACAACAGAAGGAGAGGACAAGGGGAAGTACGAATGTCATTTTCTGCTCTATAAAGAGCTACCTATCAACCTTTTACACATGCTAGATGCATATGACATTTGTCATGGTGACTTTGCTGTACAGTATTATAAAGGCAGAACAGTTTGAACAGTTTAAGGACATTTACTGAAACCTCAGGGACTCGCATTGGCAAGATTGTTTCAGTAAATGAGTCACTACAAAAATTGTCTTATTCAAATAATAGTATACTTTTCAGCACTACTTATACTGTTTGCAGTCTTCATGTTTGTTGACTGATCATTGTGTAAAGTGCTTCCTTCTACAATATCCCTCTCCTGAACTCTGTTTATGTTTTACATTGGTACTGCTTTGCAGTGCCAGAGACGAGAACCCTTTTTGTTTTGTTTTCATGTCACAGTAAGTATAAAACATTCAGCTACCTACCTAGAATTAATAATCTGATTGAAAGCATTTATGCTGAAAGTCACTATTACATTTTTGCGTATTTTATATGTAAACATTTAATTCACCATTCATCACTCATTGTACATTTTGCTTCCCCCTCAGTGCAGTGTAGCTTTTTGTGCAACCTATAAAAGCGTCCACATGTATACCTAGGGGTTTATGAAGAATCCAGCATTTCATAGCACTAGCAAGGATCAGGCCATATAGTGCTGTAATAGTGAATCAATATACAGCCTTGATGGCATGTTGGATTGCTCTTTTGTGTGCCCCCCCCCCAATCCATAGTACCTGGGGTTGGGTAATGTGGGCAGGTTAGTCCTTTCCTTTTCCCCAGTGCTATGTCGCTAGCACCAAACATTTCTCTGAATATCTCACCAGCTTTCCCTCTGTATTTTGTACTGATACCTCATATTTCTATGAAAATCCCCTTACCATCCACTATTATGTTGTCTTCCTGTTGCAGGTACTGCAGGTACAGAATTCCATTCCATTTCAGCCATGTTTTTATTTTATCTCAGGCTCCTTTCTCTCTTGTTCCATAGTGACTTTTAAACTGGCAGAATCTCTTTATTTACACAAAGTATAATGAAGTAGAAATCAGTGTTTCACAAAGGCAGATGCATTTCATGAGTAGCAGAGGGTCTTTCTGTTATTTAATCCATGATTCTGGCAGCAGTTATTTGTCTAGAAAAACCTTTCCTCGAGGATGGATGAGTCTTTTGGGGATTCTGTGACTGCTTCCAGCTTGCAGTCATCTGCAGACTTGGTCAACCAAAGATCTTTGACGTTTGTTTGGACTTCTGAGAAGTAGATACCAAACAGAAGTGCTCCCAGCAAAGAACTCTGGAGTCAACTTTACATACATACATACATACATACATACATAACATGCACAAGCATTAATGACCTTCCAACTTGCCAGTATTACTAGGATATTTGGTTGGGTAGATGCCTGCCTTATGAGGTCAACATCTATGACATTGAGACCCCTGGTGCTATGCAAGATGGTAAGATTTACAGACTTGGAGTGTTTCTGAGTGTTTTTTGCACTTGTTACATTTTGGATGTCTTTCTAGTTATTCAGAAAATGCATATAACACATATCCTCTTATAACACAGTTAACATTTTAAGTGTCACTGGTTATTTATTTATTTTTTTGCTTTGTCCTTTATTTAGAGATAAGAGGTTGAGAGTCATGGTATTGCATTAATGCAGTAATATGAATGTTTCTTTTCCAGCACAAGGCACATTATCAGTGGATATTTCAGGCTACATATTTGTTTATTTATTTGTTTTCTGATGCTCACTTTCCTATTCTGAGTTTTCTGGGAACAAAAACCTTTCTCAGTTCTGAAGGAGATGCCAGTTCATTGCAGGTCACAGAGAGAGAGAGAGAGAGAGAGAGAGAGAGAGACAGACACCCAAATAGTCTGTTCAGAGGCTCACCAGTGCACCTTTAAATGTGTGTCTGGAATGTGGGAGGAAAAGTAAAACTCCAGTGAAAACTCTCACATATACCAGAAGGGCATGCAAACTCCCCACAGTGGATAATTCCAGGTGAGAACTAAACTGGAAAACTAAGTGCTTTGAACTGCTGTACTGATCTTGTCCTACACTTTGTAAAGTTTATTTTAGAGTATGTCATCTCATCTCTTCTTTGGTACTATGCAGCTAAGTATAAAGTACACTCTAATAGTTTAAGTTGTGGTATCTGTTATTTGTGAGCACATCCTGTTTAACATCAGTATTTCTTTTTCTTTCTAGAGAATAGCAAATAATGCTTTGTTCTCACTGGACAACTCCAACATAAACTGTTTGAAAAAGCTGATGGAAACTTCTATTAGTATATTAGAACAGGACATCTTCTTAGTATTTCTATTTTTAATAAAAAAAACATTTTAAATGGACTAAAATTAAAAAGCATATGTCCTTCCTTATCACTGTTGCAGTATTTTTTTCACTCTTGGGATATCCTGCCAAGGATAGCTGAATGTCTGGCCAGCATACCAAAGCCTTTACACCTTCCAGGAATCGTATGACAGACATATGTCCTACATGCAAGCTGTAAGGTACGTATGTGATGCACAGATGCCTAATCCTCAGAACTTCTTTGCAAGTCCAAACGTTGTCTCTGAATTTGGTCTGTATGCTGTTCACTGAGTCAGTTCATCTACCGTGCCTTGTAAAGGTTAAGTGCCCCATTTGGGCTTCTTGAGTTCCTTTCTTTCTTTTTCCCTTCTTGTAGTTTGTTTTCATGTCATCCAGGAAGGGAAAATGTGGGCATGGGTGGTAGACTCCTTATAAAGATAGACACAAGAAGTGCCTTTTTTGTTTTGGTGCTATACATGATCATACACAGGGTGAGATTTGTCATGCATTTGTCCCCAAGACCCTCTGCAGTCCTGTGTCATCCCCGTCTATTTAGAAAGTAATTGTCTGGAGCTTTTAGTTCGGGGTACTATGGCTGAATCCGCCCACCCCAAAGTTCAGCTACCATTTAAGAAAAAAACCAAAAAGGAGCGTACTAGTCTTGCTGCTGTCCAGTCTACATCAGACATCTATAGCCGTTTGGATGAAGAACTCGAGGACCGTCTAGTGCCAACATCAGTTCTCTCTGCCATAAGCCAGTTGGAGGCCAAGACGGAGCTGTCTACCTACACATCTGCTGAGGCTGGGTATACATCTGGTGCAAATGTAGAAGGGGACCCATGATTGATTATATCTGAGGGGCCTAGGGGGATTACCCAATATTAGAGAAGAGGTGCCTGGTATCCTTAATGAATCTAGGCAGGGGTCTGAACCTCCTAGATTTGTTAAAGTAACAAAAGCACAGACATGTGTTTCTGTGGTTAAGTATCCTTGCAAAGAGTGACAGGACTTTACTCAGGGGATGTTCAATGCTCTTATGTTTCTGAATCCCCACAAGGGTTGTCTGTCCCTGCTTTTGCTCCCTGGTCTTTCACCCCTACTAAAAGGCCTAGTGATTCTGATTCTTCTGATGAAGTGTTGGATTCTCTTGAAGAGACTTTTGCATATTCTTCCCAGATCCACTGTCCTTTAGCCTTTGGGGGGGTTTGATGAAGATTCACTGTCCTCTGAGTCTCCTCTCTGAAGAATTAGATTTGGGGATACAGTGGGACACATGATGGAGCACTTTAAGTGGGACTGTTTCAAGGTTTCTGAGGCTCAAAAGAGATGATATCAACTCTTAAAAATGAACTAGCCCAGTCCTACTGCAGTCCCTCATCTATTAGTCCCCTTTTGGATATATTTATATGCTTTGATGGCTCCTGACTCTCAACCTCTGGCCACTAAGAAGCCAGACAGATTTTATAAAGTCCCTGAGGATCATATGTATTTGTATAAAAGTTCTTCATCTGATCCTGCTGCTGTTTCCATATCCACAGGTAAGTACATGAACTAATAGGCACTGCAGAGGTTTACTTGAAGAAATTATCTATTCAGCCAACAGATCTAGACAAAATACTAAGTTTAATGAAAAAATATAAATAAAACACTCCACAAAGCACTCAATAAAACAAAGCATAAAATGCTTAGCAGGATCAACGCATTTTTCGTCCCATCCCTAGGACTTCTTCAGATATCATTAAAATCCAACACACTTCCTGTTAAATATATAACATCCTAGTAATTTAATGTTATTATCTTATAATACTTAATCAATAAAACAATCAGGAAATGCTCTACATAATCCTAAAAACAACTAATAAAATATATTAAACTATCCTTCAACATTCATATCTACACTAAGTTTATCTATTAACTGTATGTATGCATCTTTGTCAGAATTGCACCTTTTATGTTGAATGATTTACCATAAATCCATGCCTATAAAACCTACAAAATACCTTGTTATAAAATAAAAAACTCATAACTTACAGCATCCCCTGAAGGTCAAAACTATACATAAACTAAAACCTATGCCGACACATTAAAAATTCTGTTGATGTTAAATAATAAATAAATAATACTAATGTACTGTGTATATATATATATATATATATATATATATATATATATATATATATATATATATATATATATATACATACATACACTACCCCTAAAAACTGCATTTGTAAACAAGTTAAAAATAGATGTGCATCACAAGTGTATTAAAATAAAAACGTTTCCAAAAACTTTTATAGATCTTCTTATAGTCTAGTAGCCCTAAGTTTTAAAACTATAAGATGTAGTTTTTAGGGGTAGTGTGTGTGTGTGTGTGTGTGTGTGTGTATGTGTGTGTGTGTGTATATATATATATATATATATATATATATATATATATATATATATATATATATATATTCAAACATTGTAATTTGTTCTGATGAAGCCTGACATTTGTTAGGTAAAGCGTGCAACTGTTCATCGTTTTAACTTTGTGTTTGGTCATATTTACTGCTGTTACTGTCATTTTATTTGGTACTGGGTCGAATTGACTGTACTGTCATTAAAGAATTTCCTGCTTCTTTGATATGGAGTCTTGGTGTTTTAAGTCGTTTTCTGCTTGGAGGTGTTTTGGTTTTGTGATTGGCACCATGGCTGAAGGAGCGGACAGTACATCTCTAAAGGAAACACCAAGTGTTTTTGGAGACTTAGAGAATGTGAATGACAATTCTCCGGTCAACAGAGGGGAATTTAATAAAATGTTAGAGATTCTCACTCAAATAGCCTCCAACCAAACTGTTTTGATGAGAGGCGGAGATTCGGAGTTGCCAGGTAACCAGCAACAACTACGTGACATCACCGGCTTCCCATTGTCATTGGCTAATCAGATGTCAGCTGACCAGAGGAAGGAGGTGACGGTTAACATGGCAGACATGCATTCGCAAATGGCGAATGCTTCTACATCAGGGAACCAGATGCAAAATGGACAAGATGTATACAGAATGGATTTTACCTTTGAAAATTGGACTGGAAAGAGGTTTAATTTTACAGAAGAAAGACCGCAAACACGAGCCATTTGTGGATGTATTGACGGTATTTAAAGACAAACATTTAACATTGAAAACTCTGCAACTAGAAATAAATTATTTGAGTGAATGTGTAGCCATGGGTAAGGTACCTAAGGGGCTATGGTGTTTTAAGTACCCAAACAGTGTGGAAATGAACAGTTCATTTCACAAGGAATTGCTTGAATTGTTCAGCAGATTTGGTATTGAAATTAATGATTAGGAAATATGAACAACAAAAAGAGACTTAAGGAAGTAAATGTATTGCACAACAGAATTGTCTTTTCAACATTGAGAAAGTAAAATATGAAGCTATATTTAAAGAAATTGATGTATACTGTGACAGTGTTATAGTTAGAAAAATAAAAAAATTACAAAGGGATTTAAATGACTATAGGGAAGGTAAAGCATACCCACCCCCAAAGAAGACGGTGTCAGGTTGTGGGGGAAGGGGAAAGTAGGAATGATGATGTATTTAATCAAGAGAATGTAAATTTAAACAATGTGCATAGACACCCTTTAGAACCGTGCCCCCCTCAGAAGAAGCGAAAGAATTGCACAGAAGTAAGGGTACTTCAACAATTGCAACCATTACAATCAAATGCAGGGGAGGGGGAACAGGGGAAGGGGTTGGGGCAACAACAGGAATTATGTAAGAAACAACGGTCAGACACGGGGGCAATATGTACAACAGTGAACCTTGAAAGTATTTAACAGAAGGGGGTAAAAAAGTATCAAAAGGTAATTTCACCATCTTTAATTACACTGATTTAAAGATTAGGGATGATTTTTTTACCCTGTTCACTAAAAGTTTTCAATTTGTCCCAATAGGCTCTTGGGTTTGGTGAGAACCTTGGTAGATGTTAAATTGCTTTTGTGAAAGCTGAACTTGAATTCAGTATTGGGTGACAAGCAAGTGTTAAGTAAAGCAAGTACTTTCAGCCCCCCACTTAACGCAGCTTTGAGGATTTTTGAGGAGTTGGTTGAGAAAGACATTAGAAATTTAAACATGAAAAAGAATATTGTGAAGAATTTAACAGACCCAGAAGAACAGTTAATTCAAGTACTACGTAGTAATAATTGCAGGGTAATGAAACCTGACAAAGGGGGTGGTGTGGTGTTGATATATGTAATTGATTATGAAATTAGGATGTTTGAAATTTTAAATGATGAAGTCAAGTATAGTATAGCTTCTAAGAACGAAATTAACATTGCATACGCTAAAACTGATTATTATTTAAAGGATCATTTATTACAAGGAGCACTAGACAAAAACTTGTATATTTTTTTGCATGTAGAAAAACCACGTATCCCAGTAATATTTGGAATACCCAAGACACAGAAATATTGAAAATCCAGTTTTTAGGCCAATAGTGTCAGGTGCTGGTTCTGTTACTGAACCTTTGGCTATATTAATGGACCATCATGTAAAAAAATTATTAGAGTCCTTGAAACATATTACCAAAGACTCCTGGGATTTTTTAAAGAACATTTATGATGACAAGTTTAGTGAAAGTGTATTTGGTGACGATAGATGTGGTTGAATTATTCCCTAGTATCCCTCATAGTACAGGTTTGGGGTGGTTTCAAGAGGTATTATTACACGCAAAATATTTGAAAGCAAATGTGAATTTGATATTGGAATTCATAGAAATAATTCTTAAAAATAATTGTGTATTTCAATGGTGAATATTATAAACAAGAATGAGGTGTTGCTATGGGAGCAGTGTGTGCCCCCCCTGTACGTTAGTTTGGTGCTATATTTTTGGGAAAGGAAATTTATAGAAACTGAATGGTACAAAAGTATTGTTTATTACACATGTTTTTTTGGACGACATTTGCTTGCTTTGGCAGGGGTCAGTGGATGAACTGACATTTTTTGACTTGTATTAATAGTACAACTAACTTCCTAAGATTTATACACACCTCATCCTTAGAGAAAATAGATTATTTAGATGTAACCTTGTATAAGGATTTGGTGAACAACTGTTTCCATTCTAGGATATTTAGGAAACACACATTCTCAAATTCATATTTACACTATGTTAGTGGTCATCCGAAATTTCAAAAGAAGGGAATTGTGAAGGGGCAGTTAATTAGAGCCTCGAGAATGTGAAGTGAACTATCTGTGTTTTACAAGGAGGTGGAATTTATTAGGAAACTTTATACAGAGAGAATATCCAGCAAGTCTAGTGGATAGTTTAATAGATGAAGTGACCCGGGATAGGGATGTCAAGTATAGCCCACTATTGGGAAAAGGTTGTCTATTTGAGATAAAACAGAATGTAGTACAAGTGGAACATGACACTGCCTTCATTCACACTTATTCTACCACTTCCACAGAAATAGAAGGGATTATTAGGAAACACTGGGGAATTTTGAAAGTGCATGAGGAAAAAAGGAATTTTATACCAGATTTATCAGAAGAAGGGATACAAATTTGAAAGAAATGTTAGAAAGAGGGGATATGGGAAATGGTAATGTAAACAGCAAATTTGGTACATAAAAATGTGGAACTTGCAACCAGTGCAGATATATTATTGATAAAGACGAAGTGTTTATAACATCTAGGAATTACTTGTTGAAATGTAAGGGACACTATACTTGTAACACCTCTGTGGTGGTCTATTTAGTGGTTTGTGAACCATGTAACAGTTTTTATGTTGGAAAGACAGAAAGAAACCTTAGGAGGAGGATATATGAGCATGTTCACGATATTGGAAAAGCAAAAGGAACAAGTGCACTTTTTAAATATTCTGTGGGATGTTCAAACTTTAGGTTTAAGTTCATGGCCATTGAACATGTGGCATCACATGTCCATTGAGGTAACTGGGAGGCCAGACTTGAATATAGGGTGCTGCTCTGGGAAATTAAGTTGGAAGCAGGTAAACCCCCGGGCTTAAATTACTATATTACTATTAGTAGTGTGCTTAGACTGAGGTCAGCGAAATTATAAAGTTGAGTTTATAAGTTAAAAATCAACAATATGGTAATTTCTATGCAGTATATTTATTATTGAATTGTACATTAATTAGGAATTTTGAAAATGATTTTATACTATTATATTTAGATGTTTTTAATCTTGTGCAACAATACATTTTATTAGTTATATGTAGTGAATGTTTTTTAAATGTCTTTTTAAATGGGGGAGGGAATGGTTTATTGAAGCTTTTTTCCTTTTGGACACATTCAAGCTGCTGGTTACATTTAAAGAAATGTTCAAACATTGTAATTTGTTTTGATGAAGTCTGACATTTGTAAGGTGAAAGCGCTCAACTGTTCGTTTAAATTTTATGTTTGGTCGTATTTACTGCTGTTACTGTCATTTTATTTAGTGCTGGGTCGAATTGACTCCACTGTCATTAAAGAATTTGCTGCTTTTTTTGCTGTGGGGTCTTGGTGTTTTAAGCCCGTATCCTTCAGCATTCATATCTACACTAAGTTTATCTATTAACTATATGTATGTATCTTTATTGCACCTTTTATAGTTGAGTGATTTACATAAATCCATGCCTATAAAACCTACAAAATACCTTATGTTATAAAAGAAAAAAAAATAACTTCCAGCATCCCCAAAGGTCAAAACTATATATAAAAAACTAAAACCTATGTCAACACATTAAAAATTCTGTTGATGTTAAATAATAAATAATGCTAATAAATGTACAATGTGTGTGTGTGTGTATATATATATATATATATATAAGATGTGTGTCACAAGTGTATTAAAATAAAAACTTTTCCAAAAACTTTTATAGATCCTCTTATAGTGTAGCAGCCCTAAGTTTTAAAACTATAAGATGTAGTTTTTAGAGGTAGTATATATATATATATATATATATATATATGTATATGTATATATATATATATATATATATATATATATATATATATATGTATGTATTAGTATTATTTATTATTTAACATCATAAGATTTTTAATGTGTTGACATAGGTTTTAGTTTTTATGTGCAGTATTGACCTTTATGGGATGCTGGAAGTTATGGGTTTTTCTTTTATAACATAAAGTATTTTGTAGGTTTTATAGGTATGAATTTATGGTAAATCATTCACATATGAAAGGTGCAATTCTGATAAAGGTACATAAAGATAGGTAAAGGATAGTTTATAATATTTTGTTAGTTGTTTTTAGGATTATGTAGAGCATCTCCTGATTGTTTTATTGATTACGTAATTATAAGGTAATAACATTAAATTGCGAAGATGTTATATATTTAACTAAGATGTTATATATTTAACAGGAAGCGTGTTGTATTTTAATGAAAATCTGAAGAAGTCCTAGGGATGGGAAGAAAAATATGGTCATCCTGTTAAGTGTTTTATGCTTTGTATTATTGAGTGCTTTGTGGAGTGATTTATTTATATTTTTTCATTAAACTTATTATTTTGTCTGGATCCGTTGGCTGACTAGATAATTTGTTCTACTACTCCTCTGCGTTGTCCATTGGTTCATGTATTTAGTTGTGGCAAATGACTACTTGTCGGTTTGGGCACTGGTAGCTTCTCATTGTTGTAACTGATATCCACAGGTAAGCCAACCAAACTGCTGTCCTCTTTCAGGCTTTTTACCTTTTGACAAGGTCAGCCATGCTGTGGACAGGTATAGGAAAAAATATATACTTTTGCTTCTTCGGCCTTTAGGGCCATTTAATATCAGACTCACCTGACAAGATATGTCATGACTCTTCTCTCTCATCTTGGGGGGGGGGTTGATATGACTGATTTGAACAGTAAGATTTCTGCCCTTTCTCTTCTAAGTTCTGCCTGTCAGGTGGCTCACCATTCCATTAAATGCAGCCATGATGCTGTTGATGCCTCTTCTAGGGCAGCTCTATCTGGCTATGTCATGAAGAGATGCTCTTGGTTGTACCTTCAAGCCGTACTTAGACATTAAGGCCAAACCTTTAGATTCCTCTTAGACAACCAGAATCTCTTTGGTACTGCTGCTGTAGAGTAGTTTAAAATGGTTCAAAGTTATGCAGTTATGCAGGATCTGAAGCAAATCTTTGCTTCATCTATTCCTAAGTTCCAGGGGAATTATCCATCTAATTTTTTTTGTCTGTAGGCAGCCTAGACAAGCTGCTATAGGAGTAAGAGGGTTCTTAAAGGAATTTTCCCAGACAAACCCACTCAAAGTTCTAGGGGCCAAAAACTTTTCCAGACAAATCTGCTTGTCTGACATCCAGCCTACCCCCCTTTCAGACTTATTTGCCTGTCCCTCAGGCTGACACTTTCTTTTCTTGTTAGGCAGCAGGTAATGTCAGAAGCTTGGATGCTCTCCATTATCCCATTCCAAAATGGTTACTTTATGGCTTGGAAGTTTCTTCCTTCATTTTTCTAGTCTTCTTCAGCCTCATCCTTGCCAGCTCCCTCATTTTCCTTTGGTTCTGTGGGAGCAGGTAACCATCCAACCTGTCCCCTTGTGTCAGCAGGGAACAGGTTTTTAGTCCAGAATATTTTTGGTTCCTAGGAAGTAGGGGAGGAGTTGTGGAAGCCCATTCTAGACCTCTTTTTTCTCAACACCTTACTCAAGGTTCCTTCTTTCTGGATGCTGTCTGTTCAGACACTTTTCCCTCTGTTGCTTCCTCAGGCCTTTTAGATTTTTCTGGATTTGAAGGACACTTACCTTCTTATTTCTATTCACCATCTCTTTGGGATTATTTTTATGTTTCAGTGTTTCTTCCTCTCATTATCATTTTTCTACTTTGCCTTTTGGTCTTTTATAGTTCTAAGGGTCTTTAACAAATGTCTCGGCCATGTGGTAGTCTTGGATGACCTTTTAATTCAGGCCCCCTCTCAGCAGTTCTTACTTCAGAATCTACATTTCACCATGCTTCTGCTTAGTGTGGGTTAACCCTCAGTCTCAAAGTCTGTGACTCCCTCTCATGGCCTGGTGTTTTTGGGTTATAGGATTCAGACATTCCAATGTTGACTTGTCTCCCATCTCCCAACGTCCTCTCTTTGACTGCTTACTTCCAGTTGTTTCTTCCTGTTCTAGTCCTTCCTGCAAGATAATTTGTCCAAGTCCTGAGGTACATGGTATCCATCATTCTCATGGTGCCTTTTACCAAATTCCACATGAGAATATGAGATACAGCAACATTTCAGTTGTATCTCAAGTCTCTTTGCCTCCATGACTGATACCCTGTGAAGTATCTGGGCCCTCTCTTACCTTGTCTCAAGCTTGAGCTCCTCTGGTGGATTCACCAGATTTTCCTGAATCCAGGTCTGCCTTTTCAGGTTCTCCTCCTTACTCAGGAGCTATATGTGGATGCTTGTGATCACAGTTGAGAAGCCTTCTCCAACAGCCTAAAAGTCCAGTGTTTTTGGTACCATCAACAACTGACAGACCATGTCAACATCAAGGAGATAAGGGCACTACTTCTAGCTCTTCGGGCTTTTCACTCCCTTTGGATTCCAGGTCCTCTAATGTTTTGACAGGCAACACCATAGTTGAGTGGTGCATCAACAAGCAAAGTGGCACAAAATTTTGCCTTCTTTATCTGCTGGCTTTTAAAGTTTGGGATTTTGCAGTCTGATATCACTTGGTTCTTTAGGCAGTTTACATTTCTTCAGAGCACAGTCTGGTGGCAGCCTCTTTGAGCAGGTCCAGGACAAATCCTCATGAATAGATGCTTCACAGGGAAATGTTTCTGGACATTATACATTGGTTCCATAGTGCCAAGTCCAGTGGCTTGGAAAGTGGATGCCTTGTCTTTTGCTTGGAAAGGGATTTTTCTGTATGTCTATGCCCATCTTCCTGTACTACCAAAGATCCTGTACAAGATCATGTGGGACACATCAAAAATCTTGCTACTGACTCCTTTTTGGCCCAGACAGCACTGGTTCCCCTTTCTATTTCATCTGGCCAGGGATAGACATCAGAGGTTACTTCACAGAATGGATCTTCTCAAACAAGACATTGGATCTCTTCTTTACCCTCACTTGTCCACCCTTCAGTTGACACTTTGGATGATAGGGTTTTGATTCCTTTTAGGCACCAGATTTCTGAGGACGTGCTTTGAGTTTTGCAAGAGGCCAGAAAACCCACTGCTAGAAAATCATATGTAACTAAATGAAAGATATTTTCTGTTTGGTGTCTCAGGCATGACTTGGACCCTTTTTCTGTATGGATTCCTACAGTCCTTTATTTATTTGGATTGCTCAGTTCTAGTTTAGTGTATTCATCTGTTAAAGTTCATTTATCAGACGTTTCCACTTGCTGCCTCTGAATCCACCTTTGGCTTCTAGTGTTGAAGTCAAACAATTTTTTTAAGGTGTCCTTCATATCAGGCCTCCAAGAAAACTTATTCCTTCTTCCTGGGACCTTGATTTTGTTCTTGAGAAATGGACTTAGTCCCCATTTAAGCCTACTCTTTCTTCTTCCCTAGAACATTGTACTTGGAAGATTGTATTGCTGGTGGCTCTTAGTTTTGCAAGATGGTCTCTGAACATCAAGCATTCATGACGGTAACTCCTTTTTTTGTTTTTCACAAGGACAGGATGTCCCTTTATACCAGTTCTTCTTTTATGCCCAAGGTCGTTAATGATTTGTCTTTGACAGTCCATTCATCTGCTTTCTTTTTTCTGTTCTTCACAGACTGCTAGTGAGAGTGTTCCTCACACCCTGGATTTGCATAGACAGCTCAGATATTACTTGGACAAGACAAAATGTATCAGGAAATCTGAGCAAAGTTTTGTTTCCTTTCATGCTAGGAATTTAGGTTTGATGGTGTCTAGGCAAGCCATCTCCTCCTGGATTTCTAAGGTAATTTTTTTGCTATTCTTTTTATAGCAAGCAGCTTTCCTGTTCTGTTTGTGCTCATTCTGTCAGAGTATTGGACTCTTTTGTTGCATTTTTTCAAGGATCTGGATACTAGACCTGTCTTGTAGTCTGCGTTCACACTTTAACCAAACATTAAAATATGGATACATACAACACTTGGAAAGTTGTAAAGGCTTTGGTATGCTGGCTGGAAGTTCGGCTATCCTCAGTAGGATAGCCCAAGAGTAAAAGATTACTGCAACAGTTAGAAGTAGGATATCTACTGTTACGATAAGATCTTATGCAACTGTTCTTTCAAATGAAATTGAATGCATTGTATTTTGAAGAATATTTTCACGAAAAAAACATTGCTGCTTTAAGATAATTTGTAATAAACTGTATTGTTCTTTTCTTTGTAAATATTATTCTCCTATGAAAAAGAAGAGCTGTACAAGAAATGTCTGGTAAGGTGGTAAGTAATCAGAAATGTTATAACACAGATGGAGAAAAAGGCAAATTAAAACATGCATTTTTTTTTTTAACAGTTACATTTTGACAATATGTTTTATGCAATATTTGACAGTAGCCTTTCCAACTATTTTTGTGAAGGGATAAATTGTCTAACTGAACTGCAATTTTACAATAATTAAAATAACGCTGTTAATCCCAAGAAACCCAAAAGTATTTTGAAGATTTTATTTTTCAAATATCCCATTATGTGGCCATATGCAGTAACAACTTGTATGCTGCAGAAAAAAAATTTTCACCTTTGTTCCAGTACTGACCCTGCCCACTATTGCTGATAGTATCACCTGTTATTCTGTGGTGACCATGCCTCAGAGTATATATCTGTTGTAACTTTCAAGTGCACTCCCTTTGGAGTTCATGGGGATGGGTAGTCAGAATATAGCAGAAAAGTGACTGTGTTGCCAGTTGGCTCCCTTGACACAAGTGTCACATGCGGTAGGATGCTTGGGGTGTAACACCTGTACAGCCTCCACACTTGCAAAATGCTACATATATAATGCTTCTCTAAATAAGGCTACGAAGAGTGTTTTTGCACTACTTCTTTTTTGAACCTGTTGTGAGAATAGCAATAAAGTTATTTTCCTTGGTTAGTTCAGCAGGATTTGACATTGCAAAATCCAACAGAGAATCATGCAAAATAAAAACTGAATGCAGTGCATGTTGTGTCTTCATTGGAAAACTTTGCCTTGCAAGTTTATCCTTAAAACATTTAGTTGTTACATTTAACAAATGTATTGCATTGTGCTACAGAATTCATTTAGCTCACAAGTGAATATGATAAATGTGAGATGCAGACATCAAAGCAATGATGATTTTTAATATTTTCTGTATTTTATCACCCCATATTATCAAACTGAAGTAAGGTTGAGGGATTTTAATATGTTTAGACTGTAGAAACATCAGTTGCAACTGTCAATGACAGACAGATACATTTTTAGATATTTTTGATATGCCATAATATATAATTTCAGAAATGTATAGAAACATGTATGCTTCTATAGCATGCTAAATCTAATATCAAACTATTAATATTAACAAGTACAAACAAAAACTGAACTCTGCTTTTAAAATATTCTTAAAATACATGGTAGGGTTTGGTAAACTGTGGTGGTACTTATAAGTTTTGTTTGAAAACTTTTTGTAGAAGTAAATTTATAACATGTAAACTCCCTCAACAAGAAAGCTGAAGCCTGAGGGATACTATATTTTATTTTTTTTAAGTGTCACTACAAGTAATTCTAATTTGACTCTGCAGGTATATAACAGAGTTTGTAAACCTAGGCAATGTTTCAGCTCTACGTACATTCAGAGTGTTGAGGGCTTTGAAAACTATTTCTGTAATCCCAGGTAAGAAGGCCTGCGATCCATGTTAGGTGTTGGGTAGGCCCTGTGATGTACTTCTTCGTTGTTGTAGTAGTTGTGTGTTTTTTGTCATTGTGTTGTGTGTGACCTCCCTTATTACAGATATGTGACAGAGTTTGTGGACCTTGGCAATGTCTCAGCGTTGAGAACATTCAGAGTTCTCCGAGCCTTGAAAACTATCTCTGTCATTCCAGGTGAGAGACAGTTTAAACACTAAGGCTGATCTTTATTTTCTCTTTTTTCATTTGTTTTCTTCTATAAAATAATAAAGGTGAAGGCACATTTTGTTAGGCTTTGCAGTCTTCAGTGGTTATTTACTTTGAGTACAACTAATATGTTGCAAATAATTCTAACAACTAACCGACTAATGCATTTTGCATTCAAAGAAATAATATTGCCACTGCATAAAATATATTATGTGAATGTCTTAAAATAATATAATTCTGATAGTATATAAAAAATCCTAAACTGGAAAGAAGAAATGAAGCAAGCAGATTGGCTAAAGTTCTGCAGACATATTTCAGTATAGCTTCTAGTTTTAAAATTAAGGCAACCATCTGAAAAGTGTGGTGCTATTTTATAGTTATGGAAACTCATTGCTGTGGTATAATACAAACATTTTTTTTACATGGAGTCACTTCTCATTGGCTTAAGCCTTAATCCCCACCAGCTGTGATATATTACTCTTTTGCAGTAATATACAATGCCACGTATTGTTTATTCACTAAACTGATTAGGTAGTGAGTTAACCATTGTGAAAAAACATGTCTAGCTGCAGATAACAAGAGACTATTTTATTTACCAGATTTATTAATTATTGTCAGGTTTTGTTTATCTGGAAACTTCAACATGGCAAGTACCCATTTTCATTGAAGGCACGGGAGAAGTTATAATAAAATAGTAACATTGAAATTAAGCATACATGCAAAATTGAAGATGATAATAGTAATAAAATAAAAGCATTATTTTCACAAATGTAGTGTTCTGCCTATTAATACGTCCTGTACAGAAGAGATGGTTTAGCACAGGAAAATAAGTATTTTGCATTACAGATGGTAGTAAACAATTTTGCAGAAAGATTTGTGAAGTACTCTGTAACGATGTGTAGTACAACACTGAAAAAGAAATGTAACTAGGATGGCAGGTTGTTTGGTGCACAGAAATTGAGAGTATAGATGTAGGGATTGTGAGCAGAGGTTGTAGGAATAGGTTGGGGAGAATGCTAGAAGACAATGTAGAGATTAGGAAAGGGAAGTAGTAGGGGAAAATAGTATCAACAGCTGTCAGAACTGAAGATTAAAATTCTGGTAGTTAGTTAATTTGCCTTGGGAATTGTATACTTTTTCTAAATAGACATTTAATTTGTGTAATCAACCATAGTATTAAAATCAATTTTAGCATCAATTCCCAGTCCACTTGATGGATAAAATTGTGCTGATTTCTAGGCAAAGCAGTTAGTCAAAAACAGTTCCACAAAACTGAAAATAGCTCCATAGTATTTTTTTAGTCTGGAACTGGTTATTTCAATAATGGGTTGGACTGCTGGTAAAGCGGATAAGTTGCTAACCCTTGTCGATATCATCCGTAATTTGATTAGTATCCTGCTGACTATGGAGAAGTACATTCATCTGTGGATTGCAAGTTTCCTATTTTCCAGTGAAGTATATGGAGTGAGGCATTGTCGTGGCTTTTCCTTCTCGAGGCCAATGAAACTTCACCATGTACCATCTAATGTGAAATAGAAGGCCATAAGCTTGAATCTCTAACTGAATTTTATGTCTGTGCTCATGCACTTACCAGTACTAGCCTTTTGCAGGTAAACATTGCAGTGAATGTGCTTTACCACCCACAAAAATGCTGATCTGTCTGCATAATGAAAAGTTATACTTGCCTCTGAATTTTACTCCATGCATGGCAACAGTGAGTGGTATATAATAATAGCTGGCAAAATCTCCCATGGAGAGTGTAGATCTGCCCAGTAATGATGACATGTGCTTAGGTAATGCTAACTGTATGACATATGGAACAAAATGGTCAGATGTGTTCTTGGTGAACTCCGGAAAGTAATCTCTTCAAAACTTAAGGTAGAATAAGGGCCTGTTTCCATTTCATCTGACTTACCAATAACTGCTGAAGCCATGTAACATTCATTGAAATGCTTTTGTTGGACTTTCCTCATTGTATACCTGACCAAAAGTGACTACAGTTGCCATTCTATGCATGTTGCAAATGTGCCTTTCTTCTACACATTATTTATAAATAGTCTATTAAAACTGTAGGAGTTTCCATTTCTAAAAGTATACCATTACGGCACTAGCATTAAAAATCTTTAGATGCATCAAAAATGCAAATCCTTAAGTCCATAGTTCTGGATAACTTAGAAGGACACTGGCATCATAAACAGATCAGTGGCAATGATAATTAATCTGCATTCTAAATCAGAGAAATTATGGACATTTAAAAATAATGTTCTTTATTTACTTGGAAAGAGAAACATTTTTGTGCATCTCTCTTAAGCTGTCTGACATGAAGTCCATTTTTGTGTTCTTAGCTCTCCTGCTAATACAGTATCTAGTTTTTGGTACCTATCACTTTGTCTTTTTGGCTGTCATGCAGCTTCATCTTGTGACTTTGCAAATTCCTTCTGCTGCCTATTAATTACTACCTTGTCAAGGTTCTACCTTTTAACTCATGTTCATCATAGTATTAAAAGAGACTTGGTGTTAATTCCCAGTCCTCTTGATGGAAAACATTGTGCTGCTTTCTAGGCAAAGGAGGTAGTCCAAAAACATTTCTACAAAACTGGAAATAGCCCCATCATATTTTTTATTAGTTTGTAAAAAAAAGATTTGTATTTTTGAGAATACCGAAGATGTTTTATTTTAATGATAGTGCCATAATCTGCCTTATATTATGCTGTTTCTTTATAGTTCTCTCTAATTATTTTTCAGAAATATGAAAGTTCTTTTATATTTCCTCTTATCTCTTTCAAAAAGAACATGATTGTGTGTCAGTTGGATCATTACATCTGCCTCCTTGTATTGTTTAGATTACACTGTTTTGTCCTTTATTCATTTTGAGGAATGCGTAACTGGATGCAGAGCTTACACATGTGGCATGTTGGTAAACAGCATGTGTATATCTTGCCCCCTCACTTCCCCTTTCTAATACTCTGTGACCTACATTTTTTACTTTGTCGTAAAAGATTGTAGCCAGTCTGGCTGTGAAATAATGGCAGGGAAAATTAATATGTCTTAGATTAAGACAGTGAAGTGCAAGCAAGCTATACCTAGCAGACCATCATGAGTCAGTAACCTTCACTTGCATATGGTTAGTTTCTGAGCATGTCAAAGCTTTTGCAGCATTTTTAAAATTGTTTTTTGAATTTAGCAAGAAGTGATTGTTTAATGAGCACTAAATATATAGTGTTTCCTATACACTGCTTTTAGAAGTGTGTTTTTGTATAGCCACAGCCTTTCATTTTTTTGCCAGTGTGTTTCAGTAACAACATTGAACACACCTCCACTCTATGCATAAATGCCACACTGTGTCCCCTACTGCTGCTGATTTGTAAAAAAAAACAGTTTTCCTTTCCTTCAAAAGGTTTTATTATAGTGAGTAACATTCAATAAAAGTAGCAAGTATAAATGTTATAGCAGCATATTCAAATCAGCATAACCATAGTCATGAATAGAATAACTTCATTTGAATAAGTCTTGCATCAGACTTGACTGATATGCTATCCTGTACACCACATATTATATCCTTTTAGCCCAGGAATTTTCCTCTCTTGACTTATATCCACACCCCTAACCTTGGTTCTCAGGCTATGTCTCATTTGGTAGCCTCACAGGTGCCTCGCTGTTTCATTAACTTTTGATTCTTCCCTTGAGAAGAAGAATAGAACAAGAACTGTCTGCAACATTCTCTTGAGAAATGTTATCTCAAAGTCAACATTCAATAAAAGATTCTTTCTTTCTGCTTTTCTAAAATGTTTGCATAAATGAAACACCATTTACAGGCCTATTTTATTCTTTAGCCTGTCTAATGTCTAACAGCTACTTTAGAATGGAAATCCTTAATCTAACAGTTGGCGCTGAGGTCCCTGACGAAAGTCTACAGGGACCTACTTCTGTAGTTGCCTCACAAATGTATCATGTCTGTATGACCAACCACAGTAATCTGGTTTGAACATATGGGTTTCGTGCAACCTTCTACTAGAAACTTTGCAAGACAAAATCTACAGAGTGATATTATAATACTTAATGCTATTACAATCAATATGATTACTAGAAGATATTTTAAAATTGTCCCACCCAAACCCTGGAATAGGCTTGCAAACCAGTCTGTCCATGAGATGTCACCAATACTTTGCACCTTAGTCATTACCTCACTCATAATCTGCAAATGTGTCAGAACAGATTCACTTTTTATCTGTTATATAACTACAGCATTCCATCCCGATCAACCCACAAGTCCCATGATGGGACGCCAGCAGGTAATCAAGGGCTATATGGTTCTGGAGGACCATCATATGCATCATGGTCATTTCCAAAGTGATGTCCTTTATGGTACTATTGGCCAAAACCTCCAGTAACTTGGCTAACTTGCACAGTTCTCAAATGGCTTTAACAGCTCCATATGCAGGAAATATACCTGCTCAAGCTATTACCCCATCACCTAGATCCATAGCTTTCAGGGTCTTTAAATATAAATTCTGACTTATATGTGATGCATCTAAAACCTGCACCTTATCCTGAAAGTCAGTTTCCATGTCTCTCTAGACTCTGTGGTGTTTGAAACTTATTGAACCAGGTAGTTCTTTAAAATGTCTTATGGCTGGTATTACCTATCCTATATAACACGAGCCATACCAACTTGGTGGTAGCCATGTATAGGCTCTGTTCCCACACACACAATATATGTGCCATAATGCATAGTTATAATGCCAACCCTGTTGTTTCAGAAGTAGCATGAAAAAATGCCATATACAGTTTTAACTTGTTTCTGTGAGTCGTCAGTCAAGTTAGACAGAGTATGAACTGTTAATCCTGCATATCTTCATTCCCTATCTCTAAACGCTGTAATAGTAAAATTACACTGACTGTTGCTTATGTTCTCTACCTTAGGAGTTGGTACATCATTGTGCCATGATACCTCTCTCTTATAGCAAATTAACCCTTTTCCTGTTGACCACAGAGTTAAATGTTGGGTACTATTAACATTGAATCTGATATTGTTAATCCTCATTCATTTCTTACACATGGGTATCGGTTCCGACCTTGGAACCGAGTTGGCCCTTTTCCAAGCTCATGTCAGCTTCAAACTCTCGAGCTAAACTCTTACCCACAATTCCTCTGTCCCTGTTACCTCAGATTTCATTTGCCGCATTGCCATTCGGTAGTGTCAAGCTGCTTCTCTTGAGCTAAGTACAGTTATTTGTTGTCTAATAGTCATTTATATTATTTTTCTGTCAGAAAAGTTTCTTTTTCATTGTCTGTTACCCTATCGCATCTAGCGACCATATTTTCTTGAGTTTTTCTTCTATTTCTCTACTTTTTTTACCGCGAGGTATTTCTCCCCTTCATTGGTAATCTTCCCTTTTTTTCATACCTTCGGGTATTCTTTTGTACCATTGCTGGTACCCTTTTCCACTGTCTAATTTTACTATCATGGCAGATAAGAAAGGTAGTCCGGGGTTTAAATGGTGTTCTGATTGTGGACACAAACTACCTACATCTGATGCACACTCTTTGTGCGTTTATTGTTTGGGGGCGTCCCACTTATCTGTTGACCCGCCCTGTACTATCTGTGAAAATTTTTCAAATAGAACTTTGTTGGAACGGAAAAACAAGTTGTTGCTGAAGGGACTTCTTAAATCTCCCTTTTCAGAGGCTATTTCTGGGTCGGAGGCCTCAACCCCTCCTAGAGCCCATAAGAAAATCTTGGATGTTCCTACCAAGGCTAAATCTTTGCCTTCGTCCCCGCCTGGGGACTCCCGCTGACCAAAACCTAAAAAGGCTAAAGATTCGGCTCCAGAGCTCACTCAGTCAGCCCCAATACTTTCGGTGCCTACACCTTCGGCTCCATTAGTGATCTCGGCTCAGTCTTGTCCTGCAGCCTTCACTATATCGGCACTGAGGGGCTCCTCGGTTCAGACTATTACCACTGTATTGGCACCGACCGCTCAGCTGGCACAGACCTTGACCATGTCGGCTCTGACATCCTACTCTGAACAGACGCCTTTATTGTTGACTCCAGTTTTGTCAGTTCCAGCTTCGGTACCAACAACCACTTCGGCACTGATCCCTGTGTCTGTGCAGACTGTGACATCGGCACCGATGACTTCTTTGGTGCAGACACCCGTAGTCTAGTCTCTCTTGGCACTGTTGTTCTCGGTGCGGACTGGTGAGATGGGCACCGAGTTTGCCTCTTCTGTGGACAGGCCTGTTTCTCCCTCAGTCTCCGTGAGGTCCACTAGAAGCCTTTTCGAACACGATGTGTTGCATCTTGTGGATCAGGTGCTCTTGGCCAGAGGTATCCCACCCCCAGGAACTATCCTTTCTTGGGAGGTGATTACCCATCTCCAAAGACCCCTTCTTATTCTCCTCCTTCATTGCCTTTGAAGTCCATGGATATAGCACAGTCTTCCCCTTCTGCGGTTCCCTTTATGGATCTCACTAAGGAACCGCAGTTGCCTTGGTGGCAGGAAAGTTTTGTTATGACCCAGGATGTCAGTTGTGACACGCATAGTTTGCTGCTCCACAGCCATCCAGGGACTCCGGGTCGGCAGGCTGAGCCACTTAGGGGAATGGTGACCCCTGTCCTGGACATTCACTCCTCTTCAGGTGGACCAGCCTTCCACTGATGGAGAAGGCTTTCACTGCTGCTGGCGATACTGGACTGTCTATCCCTCCGCCCTTCTCGGGTACACTGGTTTCACAAGTCGCACTGAGCGGACACCGGGTGCAAGTGCCTCAGGACATATTCCCACAGGAAACCCCTTTTCCGCTGTCTTCTCCAGCTTCTCCCACTGAGGAAGTCCACCGGAAAAGTTCATGTAAGAGGAAGCACATGGACTCCACAGAAGAGTCCCTCACTGAAAACACAAATTTTGATGAGGGGGAAAGATCCTCGAAATCCTGAAGCAGAGAGGTGACTGGCAGCCCTCTAATCCGACCTCTGAGGAATCTGTGTTCCTGCAGGCTTTTCGCGCCCGGCCCCCTACCTCCTGTGTTACTCCACCTGCCGATAAACTTGTCCGGCTTATCGTGCAGCATGCTTGGAAGGCTCCAGACACCGTCAAAGCTATTCCCCAGAGGCTAGATGAGATTTTGTCCCCCTCCTGCTATGGATCCCCATTGGTCAAAAGGTCTTCCTATGGATGCTTTGGTGGTGGTGGCCGCAACAAAAAAGGATCTGGCAGAAGAAGAAAGCCAAACTGTCTATCCGCCTAACAGAGTCCCGGGCCCTGGACAGGATAGGGAAGTGCACCTTTGCATCAGCGACCTTTACTATCAAGTCCCTGAATTATATGGCACACTTTACCAGGCTTCAAAGGGATCTGATTTCTGAGCTCTCCCGAAACCTTGGCTGGTGCTGTGTCTGATGAGGTCCGTGACACAGTGGCCTCTCAGCTGGCCACCATTGAGTCAATATCTCACTCCTCTATGCGACTGATATCTCACGCATCAGAAGGAGCAGCTAGAGCAGCGGGTTCAGCTGTGGTCTTGAGACAACATGCCTGGATGTGCTTGTGCAATTTCGCGGAACCCTTTAAGGCTTCCTTTCTTAATGCTCCCATTGAGACCTCTTCGTTGTTTGGACCCAAAGTTCAAAGCACACTGGCCAGATGTGAACAGGATGGTAAGACCCCTTCTGCCATAGATGTCTGTTATTCTTCCCCTCAGCGTACTTTCTCCCGAAACCAAAAGAGTGGGAAGATATGGTTCAAGAAATCTCAGGGTCCTTTCTGTGACACACAGGCCGAGTTCTCCCGTAGAGGCAGTGGGGGAAACTCACAGGGAAGATGCTCCTTTCAGGGCAGAGGGGGTCCACGTAACCAGGGTTCCAAGGACACTTTCCCTGGCCAATTCTACCAACGCTCCTGAAGAGCGGCCCAACTCTTTTCCTCTGGAGGTGGTTGGTGATCGTTTCTCCTTGTACCCTTCTGCCTGGCTAACCACCACCGATTCTTGGGTACAAAGGATTATAACCAGAGGTTACCATATCCCCTTCAGTTTTTGTCCTGTCCCTTCAAAAAACCTTCCTGACGTTCCACCCAGTCAAAGGGAAGAAGCAGCATTAGAGATAGAAAAGCTGCTAAGAAAGAGAGTCATCCAAATAGTCCCTCCAGACCAGATAGGATCCGGATTCTACTCAAGACTATTTTTGGTGCCAAAGAAAACCGGGAACTGGAGACCAGTTTTGGATCTCAGTGTATTGAACAAGTTTGTGAGAGTACAAAAATTCTGGATGGTCACAATACGGTGTATCCTCCCGCTTTTGGAAAAAGATGATTGTATGTGCTCGATAGATCTTCAAGATGCGTACTACCACATAAAAGTGGATAGGCCATCAAGAAGATTTCTGCAATTCTGTGCGGGAGCCAGTCACTACCAGTTCAGAGTACTGCCCTTCGGACTCTCTACAGCCCCCAGAGTGTTCACAAAGTGCATGGCAGTCGTCACAGCTCACTTGCGACTTCAAGGATTCCAGGTGTTTCCATACCTAGACGACTAGCTCATTTCCTCCCCCACCAGACATCTACTGGAA
This sequence comes from Protopterus annectens, assembly GCF_019279795.1. Classification (NCBI taxonomy): domain Eukaryota; kingdom Metazoa; phylum Chordata; order Ceratodontiformes; family Protopteridae; genus Protopterus; species Protopterus annectens. Next base: position 795,194,005 of record NC_056743.1, on the reverse strand, counting down.
GAAGACCTGGCATACTCTCTACTTGCTGCACTAAGGCTAGGCATAACCATAAACTGGCAAAAATCCAATCTCACCCCATCTCAGTCGACAGAATTCATAGGGGTTGTCTTTGACACAAAGAACTGCAGAGCTGGTATTCCAGAGCACAGAATTTTAAGGATAAAGCAACAACTGATTCCAATCCTTTCAAGGGAGAAATCCACGACTCACTCTGTTCTACAGCTGTTGGGTTCCATGACAGCCTCCATCACCATTTTCCCCCTGGCCAGGTTTCACATGAGGCTTCTACAATGGCTACTGCTCACCCAATGGTATCCCTTTCAGCATCCTCTTTCAGACATGATTTGAGTAACCCACAGGTGCAAACAGGATTTAAATTGGTGGATGACACACAATCTGTCACAATGGTCTCACCGCTTCTCCTCCCAGCAACCCAAGGCCACAGTGACCATGGACGCCTCCCTGATTGGGTGGGGGGGCAATGTCAGGGACAGACAGTCCAAGGCACTTGGTCCGAACTGGAGGCCCATCTGCATATAAATGTTCTAGAGCTGAGGGCAGTGCTTCTGGCGTTGCAAGCATTCCATCCCCTGCTGCCGTTTGGGACAATTGTTATTCAGTCAGACAACATGGCAGTGGTCTGGTACATCAACAAGCAAGGTGGAACCAAATCTTACTCCCTTTGTCGAGAGGCCTTGAGGATATGGCAATGGGCGATGGCTACCAACCGTTTTCTTCTAGCAACTTACATTCCCGGGAGTTCCAACGTGATAGCAGATAGACTCAGCAGGTGCATTCTTCAACCTCATGAGTGGCCCCTGAATCCCTTGATAGCGGCATAGATCTTCCACTGCTGGGGCCGTCCTTGCTGCAAACTCTCTGCATCCCCGACCAACTACAAATGCAGCAACTACTTCGCCCTGATTCCCCCTCCGGGACAGTCACATAGGGACACTCTAGTCCACGATTGTCCCTCGGGTCTTCTTTACACATTCCCACCCTTTCTCCTCATTCCCCAGTTTCTGAAGAAAGCCCATCGGTTGAAGAGCAAGGTGATCCTTATAGTACTATATTGGCCTCGACAGATTTAGTTCCCCTTCCTTTGGCCTCACCTACTAGATCGACCATGGATTCTCCATCCAACCCCGGAGTTGATTTCACATCCACAGAACCTGATTCATCCCAAAGTGAACAGCCTGAAGCTCACAGCTTGGCTACTCCAATTCCCTTGATTGCCAGGCAGAATGATCTTTCTTTACCAGTACGTAACATTCTCATTGCATCTCATAAGTCTTCCACTAGAATTACTTATCTGAGCAAGTGGAAAAGATTTACCTGTTGGCTGAAAGATAAACAAGTAGATCCCTTCTCAGCACCAGTGTCGATAATACTAGACTATCTGGCCGACCTTTTCCAATCGGGTCTATCGGCCTCTACCATTAGAGTTCATTAAGCTGCAATTTCTAATTTTCATGAGGGTGTCCAAGATTCCTCTCTTACATCCCACAAATTGTGCAAGACCTTCATAAAAGGTGTGAATCATCTGAAGCCACCTTTTAGAGAACCTATTCAACTATGGGATTTATCATTAGTTCTACAAGCTCTGACATTGCCACCCTTTGAACCAGCCTCTTCTTGCAACCTCAAGCATTTCTCATGGAAAACCTTGTTTTTGGTCGCCATTACTTCTGCCAGATGTATTTCTGAGCTTCAAGCTTTACGTATCAAGAGTCCATACTTGATTTTTCATAGAGATAGTGTCTCTGAGAACTAATCCATCCTTTCTGCCAAAAGTGATCTCTGAAATGTCCGTTATTCCAAACCATTGAATTGCCAGTTTTCTTTTCCAGTCATTCAGAGGAGAGTGTTGCCTACATACCCTAGATATCCACAGGTAAATCCGTTTTTTACTTAAACAGGACTAGGTCCTTTCGTAAATCTGACCAGTTATTTTTGGCATTTTCTGGACCTAGATTAGGATCTGCTGTTGCTAAGGTCACACTAGCTAGATGGTTGAAGGACTGTGTGACCTTCATTTGTACACAACGTAATATCTCGTTGCCTACTACCATGAAAGCTCATTCAATAAGGTCGGTGGCAACTTCTGCTGCCTTCCATGCCAGAGCTTCTTTACATGATATCTGTGCAGCTGCACCTTGGGCTACGCCTCATACCTTCATCAATCATTACAAATTGGATTTGGCCTCTGGGGGAAGAGCATCTTTCAGTTCTGTGGTGCTCAGGAATGTCTTTCCATGAGAGCCTCCCAGGAATAGAGGTAGCTGGGGACTCTGTCCCATGCGTAAGGAATGAACGAGGATTAACAATATCAGATAAAGAAGTTATGTCTTACCGTAACGTTCCATCTGTATTGTTGATCCTCGTTCAGTCATTATGACCCTCCCTCCTTCCCCCACCTGTGGCTTCTAGTGGATCTCACCATCCGGTTCTCTTAGGTTATTTGACCAGAGGTAGCCTCTACCTTCTTTTGACTTGCAAACTCAATCTGAGGTAACAGGGAGAGGGGGATTGTGGGTACGAGTTTAGCTCGAGAGTTTGAAGCTGATGCGAACTTGGAAAATGGCTGGCTCGGTTCCGAGGTCAGAACCGATACCCATACATAATGACTGAATGAGGATCAACAATACAGATGGAACATTAATGTAAGACATAACTTCTTTTTTCCTCAAATATTGTACCGTTCAGTTCGTTTCCTTCTTTATTATATAGCTTGTCTGGCATGATGGCTATTTCCTGAAGAGTAATTGAAACTGGTACTAGAGGGATACCTTTCCCCTGACACTGGCACATGCACACAAATCCAACAATGGGATAAATTGAAAGCATGTGCATAGGTAAACTGAAGCTTAGTAAATGTATCATAAGGTGGATACCAGTCTTCCCATTTTAGCACTTCCCTCTTTGCCCGTTGATGCTCTGGGCAATATAACCTGAACCCAAAACTCAGCTTATAAAACTTGATATTGTAATGTCACTACCCTGCATGAATACAAACCTGCATCTACCTTATACACTTGTCAGGCCTAAAGAAAATATGCCTTCAGAGCTTTGAGAAAATCAATGTACATTCTACTGGCAAGCTGTTTGTCTACTAAAAGTAACATTTAAAACATTCCTTCAAACAAAGTATTATTATCTCTACACTATTCATACTCTACTATATCTAAAGAAATATAAACAAAAAACAGTAAGCTGTAAAGTTTCATTCTCTGGCACATAAACTGCTTCACAGTCACTTGTCATATTCAGGTGTAGTTCTTCTGCCTGTAGTCCAGTTGCACTAGGAGAATGAAGCATCCCAGACCCTGCAAAGTATGCAATCAAGCCAAGCAACAACACCAAGGTGAGCCCAACTCTCCATCATTCCAAGTTACTGCTGAGGTATTGGAAAGGCCTCACTGCATTTCCAATGTCCTTTGCTGTGTCCCTTGTACAATTAGGCCTTCCAATCCTCCCCTCACCCATCTCTTGTGCAAGGCTGGATGGCTATTTCAAAAGACTATATTCAAAAAATCTAAAGCATGCAATATATTCTGTATCACGACCTGTAAAGCACAAAAAGCAGCATCATTTTCTTGGATTTGCATCCGCACTCAAGCTTTAATTGATCAGTGTGTACAATTTTACATTTCCTGTCTCTGTGGTTCTTATCACCCCTCTTCCCAATTTGAAGCAAAACAGCCTTCGGACACAAATTGCTTTAGCATGATCTGTTGGCCTTGTTTCAGCTGAATGATGTCAGCTGCATCTCCTAACATTTTGTACATCCTGCCTGCATGAAATAGACTCATGTTGTTGATAGATTCCTGCAAAGCTTGTAACCAAACCTGGTGATGTGTTACCATACAAAAAGAAGGCTGTGAACACAGAGATGGGTCAAAATGAAAATTCAGTGGCATTTTTCTTCCTGTCATAAACTCAAGAGGTGAAATTTCTGACTTAGCTTTAGGTGACGCTCTTATTCCCAGCAAAATAGCTGGTAGATGCATGCCCAATTAGATCCCTTTTCCATAATTCTTTAGTATGTCTCCCCTTAATGGTCCTATTCATTCTTTCTGCTATTCCGTTAGATTGTGGAGGATATGGAATGTGGAATCTCTGCTGTATCCCTAACAGGTTACGCACTTCTTTCATAACCTGACTTGTGAACTGAGTACCATTGTCAGACTCAATATTCAGGGGCTATCCCTAGTGACAGAAAATGTTATTCCATAATGCAGATGCTGTAGTTTCTGCTGTCATGTCCTTAGTGGGAATAGCTTCTACTCACTTGTTAAAAGTCCCTACCACTACCAACAAGTATCAGTAACCCCCTTTTGCTGGAGGAAGAGGTCCTGCAAAATCTGTCTGTATACTGTACCATGCTCCCTCTGAAACTGGCACTCTCTGCAACTAAGGTTTTTGCAATGTAGGTTAGTCTGCAAACACATTATACACTCCTTAAAATGCACTGGATATAGAGGAATCCCCTCCTTGGCAGCTTTTTTGCTGCGGCGTCAGGTATAGAATTGCCAGTAATGTGAAGATTACTGTCTCTTACTTGATGTGCCTTTACTTTGTAGATGGTCCATTTATTTCTGTTTTTCCACCCTAAGTCATTTAATTCCTTCAGAACTGCTACATGCTGTAAAGGTTTACCTTTGCTGTCCACAAATCCTTTCCTAGCCCAAATTTCCAAAAATATGGTAAGGGCTGTTACCACATAGGAGCTATCACTAATAATGTTTAACTGACTTTCTCCATACTGCTTTATAGCATATAGCACAGACTCCAATTCTGCTGGTTGGGCTGACAGATACCGAGGAAGCTTAATCATATGAGTTTCTGGTTGTGCAGTGTTAGTGTAAACTGCAAATTCTGTATAATATGTGCCTTCCTCATAAAATCTTGAACCATCCACATACAAACACATGGCCTCTGTATTAAATTGGTCTGAAAAAGATGAATTAAGAACCTTGTCCATCTGTTCCTCACAAACATGAGGGGTCCCTTCATAAAGCAACTGTTGAGATAAGTAATATTTTCCCCAACCTCTATTGAAATATTCTTCTTTTCTAAAGCTATAATCCATTTAGATAATGTGGCCTGATTCACAGCTCTGCATCTGTCTGAATACAATAGGGTCTTGACTGTATGGTGTGGTGATTGCACTATTATTGGAGAGAACTGTTATAAATTCTGACTGTTGAATTCCCCAATATATAGCTAACAAAGCCTTTACACAGGTGATAACCCTTCTCCACTGATGACAACATTCTGCTAAAAAAGGTAATAGCTCTTAGTTTGGTCTGAATTCCGTGCTGTAGAGTATGAGGGTATCTTTGTAGAAGGACTGCAGAAATGTTATTCTGCTGCTGGTGTTATTAATTCAGTAACTACTGCCAGCTTTTGCTTCAGTGTCTCCACTGACCTCTTTCCCTCTTATGACCATACCAAAATTGTAGCACTGGGCATTTTGGCATTAATCATTTTATACAAATGGTCTGCCAAGACTGCATAATCTTCTATAAATTCTCTATTATAATTCATGATTTCTAAAATCTTTTCCAAATCCTGAATGGTGGTAGGTAAGGGCATACTCAGGATAGATTGCACCCTTTCTCTGCAAGGGGATCAAACCTGGGGCTGTACAGTTACCCCCGAGAATTTGACCTGTTGTTTTAACTGCATTTTGTTGGCATTGACTTTGAACCCAGCTTTCTGCAAAGCCAGTAAGACATCACATAGTATCTGCAAATGCTCCTCCTCTGTTTCTGCCTGTATCTGAATGTCATCTATATATTGTAACACTTTATTGCCATAGTTCAATGGCCACAATACTCGTGCCGATCTCTGATGAAACAGTACTGGGGAATTTACAAAACCCATTAGTAGGCATGTCATTAAATACTGTGTATGCTCAAAGGTAAAAGCAAACTGCTTCTGTGAAGGTTCAGCTAGAGGTATAGCAAACAAACCCATTTGCTCAATCAGTTACTTTAAACCATTTACTCTGTGGATCTAGTTTAACAGCTATTTCAGCTGTACCAGGCACATGTGCTGCTGGAGATGTGAAATTATTTACTAGCCTCAAGTCTAAAACCAGTCTGTAACTACCATCCTTCTGTATCGGCTACATGGGTGAATTACATGGGCTAGATTCTCGGAATATAATAGCTTTTTTTTCCCAGTCTGTAATGCATTTACAAATATCCTCCACTGCTTCTCTTGGAATGGGGGTACTGCTTCTGATAAGGTGGTAACCTGTCTGTAGGCTCTTCTGCCCTTACAGTGTTGTTGGCAACCAGACCACAGTCTGTGTTATCTTTAGCCCATAATTCTGGAAATTCTTGCATCAAATAATGATTGAAATTCTGCCCCTGTTCTGTGCAGTCTGCTTCACACAGTTTATTGAACATTTCTTCAGTCTGTACTACTGTACATATCATAGCATCTTTATTCCTCCACAATATCTTGTTATTAAAATTTAACAGAACACCTAATTCTGACATAATGTCCATTCACAAAATGGTGCTGACACTGGGGATGTAACAAGAATTTTGCTGTTATTCTCTTCCCAGGCTGATTGGCTTTATTTACAAACATAATCTCCAAAGATTTGCTGCTGACTGCAGCTATCTTTGACCCTTCAAACCCTGCTAGAGTGAGAACTGTACTCTGGTCCTCTGGCAGAGGTCTGTTTGTAACTGCAACTGAAGCCCCCTATATCAAGTAACACATTGTGCCACAATTCCTTTCCCGTGAGTAATGAAATGTATGGTCTGCCATCCTTTCCAACCTGGAATGAAGTCAAATACACCAACTGATTTGGTGCTGAACTATCACAGCCTTCATCCATATTCTGAAAATCTGGTATGTCACTGGCAACATTAATCTGAGCTATATCATACTTCTGATCATCCCTTGGGCTCGAACTTTGTACATCACCTACGTCATTTGCCCAGTCATTAACCATAGTGGGCTGCCTTGTATCTGAAAAGCTAACAGTATTTCCTGTCTCTACCCATGCACTCCCTTCAGAAAACAATAAATCAGTGTCAACTTCACTGGGAACAGGAGCTGTAGGAACTGTCGGTGCAGTGTCTGGTTCAGATTTCAAACCATCCAGACAAGAATACACTGAATCATACTGTGACTAATGAGGTGATTTGTCAGTAATCTCACTCACTGCCCCACCCTCAGATCTTTTAACTTGTCTAGCTTTATTGGAAACAACTGGAAGTAAGTCATCAATACCAGATTCCACACGCTTGTGTTTCCATGCCCAGTATTTAGAACACTGTTTTTTTATATGCCCAAGCTTTTTACAAAAAAAAAAAAAAAGGTATCTACATAAAAAATCTTATTACTGGCATCTGATGCTTAGCCACGGTGGTGCAGCGGTAGCGTTGTCGCCTCACAGCAAGAGGTTCTCCCGTTTGATTCTTGGCTGGAGCACCTTCTGTGTGGAGTCTGCATATCCTTCCCGCAGTCAAGTGGCGTTCGCAAGATATGTGTGAATGGGCGTGCCTTCGTTGAAGGTTGGGCTTCGGGCTGGCACCTCAGCATCATAAAAATCGACTGCTAATCATTAGCGGACCGGAGTTCCGCTGTGGCGACCCCTAACCGGGAAAAGCCGAAAGAAAAACAACTGGCATCTGATGCTTGCAAAATCTGTTTTTGTCTAGCCACTAAATGGACAGCTTCCTCTAAGGTCTTGGCTGTAGCAATTACATTTACCTTGATAGCTAAGTCAAGTCCCTGAACTCTTTGCAAAAAAAGCTTCAATCACTTTTCTGTACATCATCCTGTTTCATTTGTCTGTCAGAGTAATTCTGCACTATGGCGTATGCTAAAGAAAACAGTGCTGTAGTTTCCATAAGATTGTCTGTTCTAGTTATTCTGAATTGATCTAACAACCTAGGGTCGAAACAGGTTTTCTGTGTCAAAGCTTGTAAACCTGCATTAAGCTGGGCACGAAGGGTTTTGAGAGGTAAGGCATGTATTTCAATGCAAGTCTTAAGAGTTTTAGGCAGAAAAGCTTTAAAACATTTTGACAATGCCTGACCCCAAGTAACCCCAGTATTACTGCACCATTCTTCAAAAACCATAAGATTCTGAAATAATCTCTTCCTGTCATCCCATTTAGGAAGTAACTGTAACGGTTTTGATGTATAATACAATGCTCGAGCTGTGGTTACACCCACTACATCTGCAGCCAAAGATTCGGACTGAAAGGAAGATTGCCCGTGATCTGTCATGCCTTTTGTAGCTGGTTTTAAGAACTGCTCATTAGTCTTAAGAAAGTCCTTTAGTTCATTAATAAGTTCCCCTGCATCCTGTCTAAAGGTAGTAATGTACTTATCCTTGTCTGCAAGCCTATTTTTATATTCCTGAACTAATTTATCCTGCTCATTTGCAGCATCACTGGCTGCATTCCAACTGGACAGAAATGAATCATAATCTGGTAATAAGTCAGGGTGAACCTTTTTTCGTGAAGCATCGTTTGCTAACCAAAGTATGTAAATAATCAATTGTCACGGCATGCACAGGTAGTATCGTTGTCTGAATAACACTAACATTAGTGCCCTGAGTACTGGAATTTCAATACAACATATAGTTACGCATGCCTAGCATAGCTTTAGCAAGAACCTAAAATTTAGCTGTATGCTTGAAAAAAATTCTTTTCATCACATTGAACACATTGTTGCATAACCCAGTCCATAATGTTTGACCATACAACACCAGGTGATTCAACTGTAGAGATGTCTAAACTAACTGAACATTTACTAGCAGACTTGGTTATAAAATCCATGTTAACTAAAGTTATGCTTACGTAAGGAGATTGAAACATCATCTGTAGTGTCCGTCATCTGCAGAGCTGAGAGCTGGGGTTGCTGAAGTCATCTGTAGAGGTATGGCTATACTGCCCTCATCTGAAAAAACACTGGTGTGACCAAGTCTGGAAATGAACGATACCTTAGCTGAAAGGGTGGTCTGTAGCACTGTTGATTACCTGTACTGGGGCCTCTCAGCTGGAAGACCTCCAGGGTGCTGTTGAAATGTCCTTAGTACGGTAGCTGTATTGACATGGAAAAACGGTCACTGTGAATTGAAGAAAATATATGCTGCACTGGAAACTGGATTTGAAATGGTTACACATTACAACCGTCTCTGATTTTCTGATTGTCCAGAGTAGCTGCTTGCTGGGTTGCGAGAATTGTATATCCCTCCCCAGACAGCAGGCCTGTTGGGTCTATATTATTTTTTCGACAGCTTAGGTTGTTAAATGCTCAATGATAGACACCCAAGTGTCGAAGTTTCAAAATTGTGAATGGCCATATAAGCAAATTCTTTCTTTGGGAAAGAATTCACTTGGCCGTTATCAGGGATTTGCCCTTTCCCCAATATAGAGCGATCTCAGAGTTGTTATATTAAGTTGGGCGGGGGGCACTACCCCCCCCCCCCACACACCCACTATATTTAGATTGAAAAGTTAATTTTATTTCTGGATTGCTTAGCAAATTCTATTCCGAGGAAAGAATTTGCGTATATGGCTGTTTACGATTTTGAAACTTAGACACTTAGGTGTCGATCTTTAAGCTGTCGAAGAAATAATATAGACCTGGCCTGCTTGGGCACCATTGTAAAAAATCTGAGTTTTTGTTTCCTTCAAAAGGTTTTATTATAGTGAGTAACATTCAGTAAAAGCAGCAAGTATAAATGTTATAGCAGCATATTCAAATCAGCATAACTAGAAATCTGCATACGGCATAACTATAATCACGAATAGAATAACTTCATCTGAACAAGTCTTGCATCAGACTTGACTGATATGCTATCCTGTACACCACATATTATATCCTTTTAGCCCAGTAATTTTCCTTCTGTCTAGACTATATCCACACCCCTTACCTTGGTTCTCAGGCCACGTCTTGTTTGGTATCCTCACAGGTGCCTGGCCGTTTAATTATCTCTTGATTCTTCCCTTGAGAAAAAGAACAGAACAAGAACTGTCTGCAACATTCCCTTGAGAAATGTTATCTCATGCTTAGCCAGCAAAGTCAATGTTCAATAAAAGATTCTTTCTTTCTGCTTTTCTAAAATATATGCATAAATGAAACACCATTTCTGGGTATATTTTATTCTTTAGCCTGTCTAATGTCTGTTTACTTTAAAAATGGAAATCCCCGATCTAACAGTCGTTAAGCAGATTGTTAGGAATTTCATAACATCTGTGAAGAGAGGTGTCGTTTTTCCCAACGTCTTTATTAAATTTCCACAAATGGTAAAGGCAATCTTACATTTATATAAATGAAAAACATACAAAATGATGTCAGTTTAGTTGCAAATAGTTTACATCACAGACACCATTGAAACAACTGTAGTTGTAAACATTATAAATCACTTATAAACCTTCTAGTCGTCAGTTAAGCATTATATAGCTCATTCAAATCCTGCCTCTTAAACCTTGTTCCTGCTCTGCATATACTGTTCCCAGAATTTCCATTTTTTTCTATGTAGTTTGCTCCTTCCCTTTTCTAAAGATCCCAATTCTGGTTGTTTTATCTCTGGACTATATTCACTACTTCTAGTAAAGTTGGTCTAGACTTTGAGTTCCAGTTTTTAGTAATTGCTTTTTTTGGCAGTCACCATAATTAGACTCAACACGGCTTTACTATGTCATGAAGAGAGGTTTCTTGTCCTAAATTCATTTTTCTGTTTTGATGTTTAAAAAAGTAGTCCCGGGATCATACCATTCCAAAATCATCACTGGTTTGAAATCTGAATCCATGGTTAGATGATGACCTTCTAAATGTGAAATCAGACGACACCATATTTGAGTTGTACTGGACCAGTAATGACAGTCTTGCTTTATGCATAAATCTAGCCAGTAATTTAAATAAAAAGATGCGTTGGTCCCAGTAAGTCTGCATGGTTAGTGTTTGCTTGGTAGCGGTTTCAGCTGAGCAGCAAAACCACAAAATGTTTGCAGTCTAATATATTGCTAGCATTGAAAGCTGCAGTATTCTAATATATGTAAAGGAAAATTCAAAACTCAGAGAGTGAACCAAGGCTGTAACATCGAAACACAAGCAAGTAGTCGGTGTAAAAATTACTGCATACTGTTCTTGAGTAGAATCTCTCCACCAATAAACCACTCACAAAAAATAAAGTAAATGTCGTGACAGACAATCTTTATTGAGTAAGCGCTTTCACCATATTCGGCTTCTTCAGACTCACATATAAAGAATAAAAACACATATTATATACTAAAAACTAATGAAAAGGCGGGAATCTCACAATTAAAACCAATTAATTAATTCAAAAAAGTTCACAGGGTCCTAGAACCACAGAATAATACTTAGATTTCTCAACAACATTCAAATTGCAGTCCACAGAAGGACAATACAACACAATAACATCTTTTCAGCTTTAGAATAGTTGAACATATTAGAGTCAACGTTAGGGGTGGTGACATTAGAACACATACAGAAAACAGGGAAAATATGTGGATTTTCAAGTTGAGATCTGATGTACCACCAGGGCTGAATGCTAAGGTATCAGTCAGACCTTTTTTAAAAATGAGGAAACTAAAGGTTTTTTAGCCTAATGATATGTTTTTAACATCACAGTTTTAATTAACTAAATTCATGACTCTGTTAAGTGTGTTCCTTTTGATTATCAATATGCATTTTATTGTGTTGTATTGTCCTTCTGTGGACTGCAATTTGAATGTTGTTGAGAAATCTAAGTATTATTCTGTGGTTCTAGGACCCTGTGAACTTTTTTGAATTAATTAATTGGTTTTAATTGTGAGATTCCCGCCTTTTCATTAGTTTTTAGTATATAATATGTGTTTTTATTCTTTATATGTGAGTCTGAAGAAGCCGAATATGGTGAAAGCGCTTACTCAATAAAGATTGTCTGTCACGACATTTACTTTATTTTTTGTGAGTGGTTTATTGGTGGAGAGATTCTACTCAAGAACAGTATGCAGTAATTTTTACACCGACTACTTGCTTGTGTTTCGATGTTACAGCCTTGGTTCACTCTCTGAGTTTTGAATTTTCCTTTACATTGACTGCTGATTTCTCAGAGGGTGTTTGCTCCGTGTACGTATTGTTTCCTTGATTCTAATATATGTGTACATTTCACATTAATTCACCTGGTAGGTAATCCTTCTAGCTGCTCACGTAGTAACTCAAATGCAACTATATTCATAGCAGTAAAACTGAAACAGTTTAAACCTTCTATAATATCACTGGTTTTAAAGAGTTATGTTTTTTTCCAAACCGCAACTGCGGAAGTATCTTCCCCTTTAACTTTTTGTTCCGTCTCGCTGTGAGAACTACCTTGAACAGTCTCACTTTTGTTATAGCATTTAAAATGTCTGTTACAATGTAGATGCTCATTTGTAAATGTATCGGGTCTTGGCTTGTTGATATTGAAATCAGCAATTCAGAAATGTTGTAGTGCTTGGATTATAACAAATCATAGGTTCATAGGTGTGTACTAGGCTAATGGCCCTAGAGCCTTTACAAGTCTAGCCCATAGAAGTGCCCTGGCATTATGCCACCCAACGTTAATTCCCAGTGCCTCTATCAAGTAGAGCCACTGCAGTGATCCCCAGGGTGAACTTTCTATTTCCCATCCACTCAGCAAGATCTCTCTTGAAGAGGGCCAATGAGGTGCTGTGCTTGACATGTATGGGAAGTCTAATCCAGAGCATGGGCAGTCCCTGGGTTATGAACCTGTCCCTCTAGCATGTTCTGTTGATTATGGTAATGAGGTTGAGGTCTCGAGTGTGTGGTGCAGAGGGATTTGGATTTCTTTAGATGTAGCATTTCTAACAGATCTGGGTCAGACATGGCACACTGCTACAGTCATGTAAGTCAAGCAGAGATCACCTCTTAGTAGATTATGTGAGACAGATAATAGCTGGATTTGTTTGAGTCTGTGCATGTAGGACATGTGTTTAAGGCCTAGGATCTTCTTCGTGAGGTACTTTTGTGGCCTTTCCAGCTGTTGCATGTGTCTAGTGAGGTACATGCCAAATGAGGCATTATACTTGATGATTGGCCTAACGAGGGAAGAGCAGAGAGAGATGATGACCTCTTTCTTCCTGGATGCAAAACCCGTGGTAATAAGATGTGCCACATAGAAGGACTTTCTGACCACAGTGGCAATGTGATGGTCGAAGGAGAGGTTGCTGTAAACCTGTGTACCCAGATCTTTTATAACTCCTTCAGTGTTCAGTGGGCTCCCATCGATGTGGTAATTAGTGGGAACTGAGTTTTTCCCAAACGGGATAATGATGCATTTTTTGGCATTAAGCTTAAGGCCATGGTTTCGACACCAGTCATTGGTCTCACTCAGGCCTTTCTGTAGGATGTCGACATCACTTGTGGAGTCAATAATGGCTCCCAGCTTGCAGTTGTCTGTAAACTTGGTCAGCCAGAGTCCCTTCGTGTTGGCCTGGACGTCTGAGAAGTAGATGCCAAACAGGAGATGACCCAGGACCGATCCCTTTCGGACTCCACTCGTAACTGATCAGCAGTCTGACTTGGAGTCTGCAATTTGCACACTGTTGTTTCTATCTGTGAGCCAATTTGCAACCCACCTAGTGATATAGGGTTTGATGCCTAGTTTGGTGAGTTTATCAATAATTCCTGAGTGGGGAATGTTATCAAAGGCCTTGGCCAGATCGAGGCTTGGCTGTATGAACTGTGTTGCCCTCATCCACAGTTATGGTGACTGACTCGAAGTCAACCAAGTTGAGCAGGCATGATCTACCTTTCACAAAACAAAAATGGTGTGAGATCTAGACTTTAGAGATTCCCTATATCCTTGTTAATTAGGTCCATGATGATGCACTCTATAGACTTACATATCAGACTCGTCAGGCTAATGGGGCAATAATTCCCAGGGTCTGTAGTCACTCCCCCTTTATGGAGAGGGATGACTGTAGCAGTGTGCCATTCGGTAGGGACAAAGTCTGAGGTGAGGCTGTGATTGAACAGGGCACACAGATGTGGTGCCAGTTCACTTTGAAGTTCATGTACAACACATCCAGGGATATTGTCAGGTCCCATGGAAGCTGTATTCTTGGCCTTGGACAATGCAGCTTTAACCTGTGCTGCACTAATGCTGGGTGTCTAACATTCCTCAGGTATTGTGATTGGTCCTTTGGGGGGCTTATTGTTGGCACTGAATCCAGCCAGTATGTTGGCAACATCTGTTGGCTCAGTTTAGGAGATATCATTGTGCAGTAACTCAGAGCAAACTTCGGTATTGCCATGGAGATTCTTGATATAACTATAGAAGGCTTTGTGGTTGTTTTTAGTGGCTACCACAATTCTGCCTTCATAGCTGGCTGTAGAGGTTTTGAAGAGGGATCTCAGCTTTTTGTTGAGGCTAATAAGGGAGTTTTTTTCAGTCTTGGAATTTCAACTTTTTCTGCAACAGTTTCTTTCTTCTGTTGTAGAGTTTATTAATGGCAGGGGACCACCAGATTGGCTTCCTTTTTTTGGTGGCGAGTGTCTTGGTTCTGTTGGGTATAGCTAGTTCCATGCATTTATGTACATGTTTGTACAGCACATTGGTGTATGATTCGGTAGTCATGCATCTATTTTCCATTGACACGAGTGCCATGAAGTTGGCCACCTCTGTTTCTAGGAGCCCAAAGTCAGCTTGGGAGATGTTTTTCATGGTGATTACCTTTGCAGAGGGTGTGGGTGAGATGTGGATTTCCATGGTGATTAGTTTGTGGTCGGATCTAACCAGGGAGGAATTGACTATTGGTGTAGAGCAACGGTTGCCCATGTTAGTAATAACCAGGTGAAGGATGTTGCTTCCTCTAGTGGGGGTACGAGTGAGCTGGTCCAGGGCATTGGAATTGATGAATTCCAGGAAGCATTGGGCCAGTGTATTGGTGCATGAGTAGTTTTCCCAGATGATGGAGGGATAGTTGAAGTCACCTAGTATGAGAGTGTTGGGTTGGACCCTAATAGTTTCCAGGGTGCTTAGGAACGTGGAGTGAGGGTCTTGGGACATGGATGCGGTAAGAGCAGAGGGATGTTTGTGTACATGAGGCAGTTGCTGCACTGCTTCAGAATGCCCAAGTTCAGCAGGTTAATAGGAGAAAGTGCAGGGAACTGACCTTTAGACATGCCAGGAGGGATGGTCATTATTACTAAGCACTGGAGTTGTTTCTTTATATATTCCTTTTACAGGAAAAATGTCACTCAAGGTGTCTGAGTCTGTAGAGAGCACTGCCAAACACTTGAGGGAAAACTAACACATAGACTCTGAAAATTTAAGGATGAAGTATTTAGGCAGATATTTTGAAGTTAGGAAGAAATCAAGCAGTACTTACTAAAAAAATAAATAATTAGCTTGTCAAGAATGATGAAAAGAGGGGAGTCACATGAATGACTACTGCTTGGCTACTACTAATGCTTGTCTCAGCACAGCTTCACTCTGCTGGGATACAATACTCCTTTGCTTCTCCTCTCACCAGAAGCAAAATGTTAGCACCAATCCCAAGAAGAGAAGCAGGCCATGGCCTGTTTGGTGATCCACAGTCTTGTCCCAGATGATGCTAGAGTCTGCAGGCTTGTAGCATTTTTCTGGTAGATGCCTCGAATAGCAACCAGACCAGTCAGGTACATTAAGCACAGACACTCACTCTCCAACCCAAGAGAGTCAGGAATCAATGCACTCTGCTCCTACTCTCACCAGGATCAGAATATAAGCACCGATTCCAAGCTCGGTAGCAGTCAGTAAGCTTTCTGGTGATCAGCAGTCTCCAAGAAATAATGTAACTGCACTCCTTTTCTCACCAGGAAAAAACAGAAGCACTAATCCCAAGATGACTACTGAGAGGCAGAATATGGGCTCTCCAAAAACTGGTGGTCTTGCAGTAGATGCTTAATGGTAAAATGAAAAAAAATGGGTTATCAAACACTGCAGTGTACACTAGAAGAGTTAGATGTGAAAGTAGGTAACTTCAGATCTGATGGTGTTAATCTTGTTTCCATTCATCACTGATGGGTTCGGTTCTGAGCCCTCTGAACTGAGTCGGCCAATTACCAAGCTTGCGCCAGCCAAAAAAAATTCTCAAACTAAGTCTCTACCCAGAATGCCCTTCTCCCTGTTACCTCAGATCTTATAGCTGTAAAGCCGCATTTCAGCCGAGCTCTCAGCTAAGTAAAGTCTTTTTTGATCTTTATGTAAAAGTTTTTGGATATCTTCATATTTTACTAAACCTTTAGTATTTCTAGTGTCTCTTCTTCGATCTGATCGTATATTCTCCAGTCTGCCCATTTTTTTTTACAATTGGTAAACTTAAGTACCATTGTTGGTACGGCCCTTTCCCTTGTGGTATTTCTTCAATACCATAGCTGATATTGCTTTCTCTTGCCTAACCTGTTAGCGTTTATCTATATTCAGGTTTTTCATTTCTTCACATTTACAGTGTGTTGTAATATTGCTATTTTCTTGTGATTCCTTGTGTTTTTGAACTGAGTGACTTCATTATTGTTGGATTATACAGTTAGTTGTGGTGTCCTTTCTATCAAAATGGTGGATAAGAAGGGTACCTCTGGCTTTAAGCATTGTACTTCTTGTAGGGGCAAGTTACCTAACAGTGACCTACATGATGATTGTGTATACTGTTTGGGAGTGGCCCACCTTTCGATGCAGCCTTCATGTGATATTTGTCAAAGTTTCAGCCAACGCACTCTTAATGAGCGCAAAAATAAACTCATTCTGAAGGGGTTACTTAAGTCTCCCTTCTCAGAGGCCATTTCTACGATGGAGATCTCAACCCCTCCTTCTAAGGACAAAAAGAGATCCCATTCTGTTCCTTCATCATCGGGTGATCACAGCAAACCTGGGAAATCTAAAGTCCCCGAGTTATCATTGGAGCATAAATCTGTCTCTTCAGCTCCAACCGTCTCAAAACCTTCGATACCAACGCCTGTATTGGCACAGACCCCGCCTCTGGCACTGATCATATATCTTACTATGCCTATTTCGACTTCGGCACCTGTAGCTACTTCTGCTCAGGGCACAGCTTCTACTTCGACCTAGATTTCCATCTTGGAACCAGTTGTTAAGGCCCCGAGTGCCACTTCGGCACCGAGTGTTGAACTGACCTCACTGGATCTGACCCCTTTGCTTCCGGTCTCGAAACTAGAGACTTCAGTGCCAGCAGACATTGCACCATGGACCCAGTACTCTCCCTCAGTAGACCTGTTTCTGGGCCAAGTGTGTATAGCCCATGTCTCAAACATCCTGACTCCCTGTCTGGAGTATCCACTAGATCCACCAGGAGCTTTTCAGAACACAATGTGGTGCATCTTGTGGGCCATCTGTTGGTACCCAAGGGGATTCTACCACATTCTAAGACCTAGCTACCTGCTGGACTTGGGTTGCCTTATCCAGGGACTCCATCTTACACTCCTCCTTCGACCATCTCTGTTCCGAAGCCGCCTGTTCCGATATCCTTCTTGGAATCTACCACCTCAGCACCTACGGTACACCTCACTCAAGCTCCGAGTTTGTCCTTTGGTGTTTGGTTCCCGCCGAACCAGTCCTTCCTCAATTTGGGGATTGGGGGACGGGTTCTTCGGTCCGGGGTATGGTGCCGACTTTCTTCTCTGTTCCCTCCTTAGCGCCGATGGCTGCATCTGCATTGATCTTGCTTGAGGCTCCACCTGTGGGGGCGGGTCTGTCAGAGCAGGGTGTGACTCTGGTCCCGAGGTTGTCTTTCTCGGTTTCAGGCTCCCATTCTTCTTCGGGTGGGCCTGCTTTCCGCTCTATGGAGAGGGCTCTTGCTTCTGGTAGCACTCCTATGATGTTGGTATCCTAGTTTTCGCACCCTGAGCTGCAGCTGTCACAGACCAGCCCCCCAGACACTGGGCAGAGAAGCCACAGGACACCCCTGTTCAGGGTACCCACTCTTCCGAGTCCTCAGAGACCCCCACTGAGGAGCCCCCCACGAAAGAAGATGTGCAAGAGGAAGCACATAGACTCACCTGAGGAGTCCCTAATGGAAGACACTGATTAGGATGATGGTGAAGGGTCCCCACGGTCACCTCCTGATGATGGAAGCCCTCCAACCCTTTGTCTGAAGAGTCCATGTTCCTGCAGGCTTTTTGTGCCTGGCCATCTACCTCTTGGGTGACCCTGCCTGCCGACGAACTCGTCCAGCTCATCGTGCAGCTCGTGTGGAAGAACCCTGATTCCATTGAGGCGATCTCCCAGAGACCAGACAAAATTCTGTCCTCTCCTGCTGAGAATCTGCACTGGTCCAAAGGGTTTCCAGTTGATGCTGTGGTGGTGGTGGCGGCCATGAAAAAGGACTTGGCTGAGGAAAGTCCCACTGTTCACCTGCCCAACAGGGAGTCTCGGGTGGTGGACAGACTTGGGAAGCGTGTTTTTGCATTAGCACATTTTACGAGGCTGCAGAGGGACTTGATCTTCGAACTCTCTGGGACACTCACAGAACAGTTGTCTAACGAGGTCAGGAACAAAGTGGCCTCGCAGCTAGCAACCCTGGAATCAATGTCCAACTCGTCCATGACGTTGCTATCACACACAACTGAAGGGGTGGCTAGAGCAGCGGATTCAGGCATTGTTTTGAAACGTCATGCCTGGATGCGCATCTGTGACCTCGCGGACCCCCTTCAAGTCTTTCTTTCTGAATGCTCCCATCAAAGCTTCATCCCTCTTTGGCTCCAAAGTGAAGGACACGCTAGCCAGGTGTGAGCAAGTCAGAAAAACCCTGTCTGCTGTAGGCCTACGATTTTCCAACCCTCAATGTGCCTTTTCCAGGAATCAGAGGAGTGGAAAAAATGTGGCATAAAAAATCTCAGGGTCCTTTGCGTGCCACATGTGGTGATGATACTCCCAGAGGAAGAGGGGGTAACACTTTTTTTGAAGACACCCCTATAGAGGCAGAGGGGGTCCTTGCAACCAAGGCTCCAGGGACTCTTTCTCTGGACAGCCTTATCAGCACTCCTGACGGGTGGACCAATTGATTGCCTCTGGAAGCAGTCGAGGGTTGTTTCTCTCTGCACCAAGCTGCCTGGCACTCTCACCACCGATCGTTGGGTGCAGAAGATTATCACCAGAGGTTACACCATTCCCCTTTCTTGTCAACCAAATTTTCCAAGAAAACTTCCCAACATGCCACCCAGTCAAAGGGAAACAGCAGCGTCAGAGACTGTAAAGTTGTCTCAAAAAAGTCATCCAGCCAGTCCCACCAGACCAGCGTGGATCCGGATTTTACTCAAGATTATTTTTAGTGCCAAAAAAGATGGGACTGGAGACCCATTTTGGATCTCAGTAGCTTAAACAAGTCTGTCACCCAAACCAAATTCCGGATGGTCACTGTTCATTCCATCCTTACCTTTTTTAAGAGAACGTGATTGGATGTGCTCTATAGCTGTCCGGGTCACGTATTACCACATCAAGATGGACAAATGCTCCAGGAGTCTGCTTCGCTTCTGGCTAGGAGACAGTCATTACCAATTCCGTGTCCTGCCATTATGTCTCTCTACAGTCCCCAGAGTGTTCACGAAATGCATGGCAGTGGTAACAGCTCACTTGAGACTAAAAGGATTCTGTGTGTTTCCATATCTAGACGGCTGGCTCCTTACCGACCCACCAAGCATCTTCTGATAACTGGCTTACAACATACTCTCTCTCTGGTAATATTGTTGGGAATAATGATACATTCGGAGAAATTGAATCTTATCCCTGCACAACAAATAGAGTTCATTGGAGCAATGTTCAATACTCAGTCCTGTCTGGTATCACTCCCTCTTCACAGACTCCACCAATTGAGGCTTCAAATCTGCGTGATTCTTTCTCAAACATTAGCCCCTTCAAGACAAGTTTTCCAAGCTCTGGGTTCTATGGCTGCTTCAATTCCAGTAGTGCCCTAGCAAAGCTACATATGCGAATTCTGCAATGGCTCCTTCTTTGTCAGTGTTTCCCAAACTCTTATCCCCTGGATTACAAGATTTGAATAACCAGTTCTTGCAAGCGATACCTGCTTTGGTGAATGAGGCCAGACGAAGTTCTTTGGAGCCGACCTTTTCAACCCTCCCAGCCCACAGCCATTGTGACCCTGGATGCTTCCCTGATCGGGTGGGGGTGCCATTTTCAGGGAAAGACCATCCAAGGCATATGGTCCACCTTGGAGGTCTACCTGCATATCAATGTCCTAGAACTGAGCGCCGTGCTCTTAGTGTTGCAGGCGTTCCATGCGGCTCTCCTCTCCAGGACAATTGCAATCCAATCAGACAATATCTCAGTGGTCTGGTACATCAGCAAGCAAGGAGGAACCAAGCCCTCCCCCCTTCTCAAGAAGCCATGAGAATCTGGCAGTGGGCGATAGCTTCCAACCGCTTTCTGATAGCAACGCATATCCCGGGGAGCTCCAACGTGATTGCAGACAAACTGAGCAGATGCATACTCATGCCTCACGAGTGGTCCCTCAACCCCGAGGTGGCGTCTGTAATCTTCAACCACTGGGGCCAGCCTTGTTTATCTTTTTGCCTCTCCATCAAACACCAAGTGCAGCAGCTACTTTGCCCTACTTCCCCTGCAGGGGGAATCACCGAGGGATGCTCTGATCCATGATTGGCCCACAGGACTTCTCTACGCCTATCCTCCCATTCCTCTGATACCAAAATTTGTAAAGAAAGCTCTTCGATTGAGATGCAAGGTGATCCTAATAGCCCCATTCTGGCCTTGACAAGTTTGGTTCCCCTTTCTTCGACCTCACCTAGTATTCCCACAGTGGATTCTGGACCCTCTACCAGATCTGATCACTCACCACCAAGGGCTGAGTCACCTGAACCTGTCCACTCTCAGGCTGACAGCTTGGTTTCTCCACTTCCGCTAGTCGCTAGAAAGGCTAACCTCCCCTCACCTGTTCGAGACATCATTCTGGCTTCTGACAAACCATCCACCAGAAGGCTATTGGTCCAAGGATGACATGCTAGACCCGTATTCGGCTCCAGTTGCTGCAGTACTTCAATATTTGTTTTTTTTTATAACTGAGCATCTGCCTCTACAGTTGATGTACATCTAGCGGCAATTTTCAACTTCCACAATGGTATAGATGGTACCCCTCTTATTTCATTATGCCTTTTGCAAGGCTTTCCTCAAAGGGACCGCTCATCTCAGGCCTCCTGTTAGACAGCCCATAGTACAATGGAACCTCACTTTAGTCCTCCAGTCTTTGACTCAAAAGCCCTTTGAGCCTGCGGCCAAGTGTGACCTAAAGTTTTTGTCTTAGAAATCTTTGTTCCTTGTAGCCATTACCTGTGCCAGAAGAGTCTCTGAGCTGCAGGCATTGTGTATCAAGAAGCCCTACCTGGTCTTTCACAAAGACAGAATTTCACTTCGAACTAACCCATCCTGTCTTTCCAAAGTGGTTTCTGAACTGTCTATTAACCAGTCCATTGATCTATCTGTGTTCTTTCCGAATTTTGCCAATAGAGGAAAGTATTGCCTTCACACCGTAGACATACACAGACAGTTAAGGTTTTACCTAGACAGGACCAAACCTTATACATAAATCTGAACAGCTTTTCATCTCCATCTCAGGACCCAAAATGGGAGAGGCCATTTCCAAAGTTACATTATCAAAATGGCTAAGGGATTGCATACGTATCACTTATTCCCTCCATAATGAATCCATGCCAAAAGTTAAAGCCAACTCTACTAGATCTATGGCAACTTCTGTAGCATTCCATTCCAGGGCATCCATTGATGATATCTGCGCAGCAGCTACTTGGGCTTAGCCTCGTACCTTTATCAGTCATTACAAATTAGACCTAGTCTCCAAAGGGAGAGCTGCCTTCAACTCAATGGTACTCAGGAATGTTCTTCCATAAGGGCCGCCCATGGACCTCAAGGTAGCTTGGAATTCTGTCCCATCAGTGATGAATGGAAGATTAACAACATCAGATAAAGAAATTATGTCTTACCATAATGTTCCATCTGTGTTGTTCATCTTCTTTCATTCATCACTTCCCACCCTCCCTCCCACTCCAAAGGCTCCTGGGGGATGCTTTGGCTCTGTGTGGTGCACTAGGGTACTTGCGTAGAAGTGGCCTTGGCTTTACTTCCTTTCTTAGCAAACTGTATCTGAGGTAACAGGGAGAAGGGCATTCTGGGTAGAGACTTCGCTCAAGAGTTTTTTGGCTGGCACGAGCTTGGTAATTGACCGACTCTGTTACGAGGGCTCTGAACCGAACCCATCAGTGATAAATGAAAGAAGATGAACAACACAGATGGAATGTTATGGTAAGACATAACTTTTTTTTACAGTTTTACCTGTCTAAAAAGTTAAGTTTTAGTGGAGAGTCACTGTTTGTAAAACAGCAAGATAGAGTGAAAGGGGGTGGTCACTTTTGTATTCTGGTACTATAGAATATGGAAGGATGGCCAGTAAATTTAAATAGTTGAAGGAGAGTGATTTCACAAAATGATAATTTTGTGCTTACTCACACCAGTCAGTAAAAGCAGAGAGGAAGTGAGATATATGGTCAAATTAACATAAGGGGCAGGCATCTAGAAAGACAGTTGTATTTAAAAACACAAAACAGTAACTGGCTGGGAGGGTGGGAAAAGTCTGACTCACAAGAGACATAGCTGTGGTCTTTGTTCAAGTTTTAATATGCAGTTAAAAGCAGAATACACGTAAAACACAGTGTAAAGAAAACAAATCACGGTATACAAAATAGAAAAAGGCAATAAAGTAATACAAAATATGGCAAATAAAAAGCAAACTAACATTTCCCACACAGCAAACTGTAGCAGAGTCTGGGTGAGCCGTTCCAGTAAAGCTCTGAAATGGTTTATTTTACCCCTTAAATAGATGGTTTAGTTCCTAGCTCCGCCCCCGCAGTTCACAGATGATTAACCTTAACTGACCTGTTCTAACTCATGTGACTCCTTAATTGACCCGTTCTAATTTCTATCTGACTCACTAGAGACAGAGCTGTGGTCTCTTTTCAAGTTTTAATATGAAGTTAAAAGCTGAATACAAGTAAAACAGTGTAAAGAAAACAAATCACAGTATACAAAATAGAAAAAGGCAATAAAGTACTACAAAATACAACAAATAAAAAGCAAACTAACCTTTCCCTCACAGCAAACTGTAGCAGAATCTGGATGAGCCTTTCCAGTAAAACTCTGAAATGGTTTATTTTACCCCTTAAATAGAAAGTTTAGTTCCTAGCTCCACCCCCTTCGTTCACAGATGATTAACCTTAACTGACCTGTATGTGACGGCTTAATTGACCTGTTCTAATTTCTGTCTGACTCCCAAGAGACAGAGCTGTGGTCTCTTATCAAGTTTTAATATGCAGTTAAAAGCAGAATGCAAGTAAAACACAGTGTAAAGAAAAATTACAGTACACAAAATAGAAAAAGGCAATAAAGTAATGCAAAATACAACAAATAAAAAGCAAACTAACCATTCCCTCACCGCAAACTGTAGCAGAGTCTAGGTGAGCCTTTCCAGTAAAAGCCACTACAAGTGTTCATGATCCTTTAACTTAAATTTCATTTTGTAATACATATGTATTTATATCAAAGACGCCTTCCAGTTTTGTCTTTGGTTTCTCTTTATTTTCTGATTTAGGAGCTGTTGGTATTCGTAGGGTAGGCAATGGCTAGAAGGTCTGGCTTAAAAAGAGATTGATGCAATTACCCAACAATACATTAGCTATGGAGAAATCATTCTAAAGACTGACTCGCACTTTATTATGTGCAAGATGTTTTGTAGTAGTATAAGATTCTTCCTTTGGAAATGTAGATAGCTTTCTAGTTAAAACCAATTTCAATAACACTGCATTTTCAAGAAGTGAGTTGTTTAATGTATCTTCTAGTAGGAGAATCTTCCTTATTGGACGTCAATGACACTGTTCTGTTAGCTCAACATCTTTTTGTTACTTATAAAAGTCATGGTTGTAGGCCTCCTAGGGCAGTTAAAAGAATGAAAATTTCCGTAAGACAAAGTGTCTGATTTTCACAGTTGTAGTTATGTGGGTTAGTATGTTAGAGATCTGCGCCAGGTTCTTTGGCATCTTGAACAATAGTTCACAAATGGACTATACTTAAAATGTGTAGGCAGTAGTAGTTGTGGATTAGCCAAGTAAAGAGTGCGTGCATTCTCTAAAATGGGAAAAATTCTGTTATATGTAAAAGAAATATACAATATTAGCAAAAATAATTGCCAAACTAGCAATGCCGAATTGTATTTAAAGCTAACTTTTGTGAGAATCTTTTACCTATGTTTTTTCTCAGAGAATCGTTTCTACTTTTGGGCATTTAACAGATATATACTAATTAATTATATGGTAGCTGATTTGGCTTTAATCATAGATAGCAATGTTCCCCTATCTGTGACATCATTGCTGATGTTGAACACCCCCCCACACACACACACTGATCAGTGTATGTATGTCAAACAGAAGTTTTACCTTGAGTCCATTAATTCTCCTTGGATACAAACAGAAGAATGCTTACTTTCTGCAACAAATTGCAAACCCATTTTCTTCATTTAGTCATGGTAATTAGTCTGTCAGTATGCAATACTTTGTCATTTTACATTCGGTATGAACAAAACCTTACATTTGCCACATAAAGCTGGTAAACAAATAAGGCCCGTAAACATTTAGACCAGTTAGTGTTACATTATACCTTGAAAATGTTCTCTTAAAAAGTGTACTACACTGTTTACATGATGCCAAGTGAAGTAATTATAAGTGAGTGGTGTTTGCTGGAGCACACATGACAGAACATGAATCATATGTTGTGTGCTTAGTATTGCCATCAACTTAAATTTCAGTAGTTGTTACATTCTTTGCAGAGACAGAATTATGGCATGTAAAGTCTTCATTTTCCTTCTGTTAGCAGCATTAATTAAGGAACCGTTGCCCGATTGCTCATAAGATGCATTTTGACAAGAGATGCTTCCAGTTGCTTTATTTTTAATAGTGGGATTTCTGCAAGATTGTGTAGTTGGCCCATTTCTTCTCAGTCTATTTGACTTTTAGCTAATAGTAAGGTTCAGTTGTTAAGATCTGTGAATGATGGCAAACTAGAAAGTTCAGTGAGTAATTGCAGTTTAATAGTTTGACTTCAGAAAATACACTCTAAAATGTTGGTCAGCTAGCAGTAAACCAAGATTTAACCTCACAAAATGGTAGAGTGCTGCATTTTTCTTGTAAGGTGACGTTAAAGTTCCCGTATTTTCTTTATGGTCAGCAAACTTATTGGTACAACAGTAGCAGGACCCTGAAGATGTAACTATCTTCATTTGAACATTGTTTATTAGTTATAGTTAGTGCTTTGGTGTTCTTTCAACTTGTCAAAAGGTTTAATGTTAATTATCATGATGTGATAATTGTTCATCATTAGATTACTGTTGAAGTAGCCTAAGCTACATGGGACAAACCTGCCAAGAAGGGTGCAGTTGTATGACCATTAGAGCTTGTGGATCAGCTGGTATAAAAAAAAGTTGTATGGGTACCAAAACTTGGAGCGTTCTTGTAGTTGAAGCAGCCAGCAAATATTGCTTATAGCTCTGGCTTCATAGATTCACTAGTTTATTAGTTGTCATATAATGGGCAGATAAGAATCCGTTTGGGCACTGCCTTATATTTTGTGTGAAAAAGGTGTACCTTTTCTGTTAGAATTTGTCTAAGAGAAAGGAGAATTTGTCTAAGAGAAAGGAGAAGTGTTTGTGTGGTGACAAGTACCATACAAATATTACTACACGTTTTGTCTTTTCTATCTAGGGAAAGAAAACAATACTCAAGCTTGTGTAATTTGTTGTTTGTTATCCCTAAGACCTTAAGAAGCAGGCATGGTAGCCAAATATTGAAAGCACTTACTGGCTGTATCATGGACTAGGGTTCCAGCTCCACTGACTTTCCACCTCCGATCCTGAAGAAAAGTTTCCATGGATGCTTTGATTTCTTCTAAATCATATGATCATAAGTAGGTACTAGGCCAGCTGCACTTGTGGGCCATTTTAAGCCTTCCAAAGGCTGACAACCAAACCCTGTACATTTTGTTTGTGAGGCAAACATCCTAACCATTATTCCAGCCTCAACCCCTGTGGCTTCTTCTTTACCTTGGCCTTTGGTTGATGACTCTGTTGTCACCATCTGAAATCATTCGAATCATTCTCTGGTTCTTTTCAACCTCTCTGGATTGCTACTCATGAAGGGCTGAGAAGTTGGCGCGTCCTCTGAGGGCATTCGTACATCTGCTTCAGAGAGGTTAGAACCACCACTTCTGGCATTGATAGAGGGAGCAGGCATTACTGCCTTTCCAGGACATACTGAAGAGTCGGATTCTCAGGTGGAGGAGGATGACCAGACATCTGAACACTTCTTTTCTATAGACACTCCCAGGAAATGGAAAAACACACTCAAACACACATCTGCCCCAGTGTCCCCTTCAGCCAAGGGATCTAAATATGATTGGCTAATATTTGCTATGATTTTTTTCAAAGCCTTTCAGTCATTATATTTGGACTTTTACAAGAAAAAGGTTTCCTTCGGCATCAGATAAATCTGAATCTGATATACAAGAAATAGGACTAGATTACATTCTGCAGATTTCTGCTTCAGAGAACTGGAAATATGAATTGGAAGAAGCACTTCAGACTCTCTTGTTGAAGACTTGTCTTTTTCAGACACTTTAGCAGGATAAAGGACTTGTTTAACTGGGGCAAAAAGAAATCCATCAGATATATTGTGATTTATTACAGGTAGGCACCCCTCAGCCTGTGGTTATTACTCCTGTCTTACCAGCTTTAGAAGCTACCTTTCTTGCAAACAGTAGTTTACCAGATAGCTAACCAGAACTTCCTAAATAATCAGGCAAATTATGCAAAGTTCCTCAAACTCGTGAATTTCTTTTTAAGAATCCCAGGGTAGACTTTGCAGTGGTTTGTCACTCAAAATACTTTTTTTTTTTCAAAACCTCCTATGGCAGTTAATCTTATTCCATCTGCTAAAGATGGCAGAGCCCTTTGATAGTTTTGAGAAGAAGGCATATACTTCACTGTTCTAAATGCTAAGGTTCATAGTCAAGCTTACATGTCTAAGTATTTGTTGGCTTCTTTTGATAAAATTAGAAACGTAATTCTTACCTTAATCTGATATTAAGACATCTTTGAATTCCATACTTTCTTCTGTAAAATCAGGCAATGGAACATTCACTTAAATGTACTTACGGCACTGCTGATGCAGCATCCAGGGTGGCTGCCATTGGTTCAGTAACAAGAAGGTTTGCCTGACTGCTTTTAACAAAGCCTGCCAGAAGATGTAAAAGCTGTACTGCTGAATGGCCCCTGGGATAAGGAGGTGCTATTTGTTTTTTCCTCTTCTGAATTGCTAAAAAGATTTAATGAAAGTGGAAAGCTTATTCAGGGAGTATCTCCAATTTTTCAGTATTGCATACCTAAATACAACAGAATGTTTCCAGCTAGTCCATGATCCTTTTATAGGAAATAATGTAAGCAGTCCCAGAAAATCCAATAATTCTTTCACAAAATCTAGGCCTTCACTTTCATTTTTGGCACCAGATTAAATCCAACACCTGGATTCTCAGAGTCATTTAGAAAGGTTACTACTGGCATTGGGGCAGCCATCCTTCCTCCCAATGGATTCCCCACTGCCATCCAGTCAAACCTCACCTTTTCTTTCTGTCATAAATTGCAAGTTATCCCAAAGTCATAGAACCTGTTCCTCCAGATCAAACAGAAAAGGGGTTTGGAGACCTGTCCTGGATCTTTCTTTTCTAAACCATCACATAAAAATTCAAAAATTCTAAATGCTTTCCACTGCAGTCTGTTACCTCTCATTCCTTCTCGCAGTTTACTAGTAAACCTAGATTTAAAAGATGCCCATAATCACATTCCAATTCTGAAAGATTTCAAACACTTTTTAATACTTTTTGTTTATGGTTCACATTTGCAGTTTTCTGTTTTGCCTTTTGGCTTATTTACAGCTCCAAGAGTGTTAATGAAGTTTCTAGCTCTTGTAATAGCCCATGGCAAATTATGAGAAATTCATGATGTTAAGTTGTCAATCTCGCCTTCATTCTTGCTGGATGGGTTCGGAGCCGATCCTCGGCTCCGACTCGGCACTTGCTAAGCTCGAGAGTCCCTTTTACCAGCTCGAGGCAGCCCCATATCCCATGATGCAAGGTGGTAATTACCCAGATCTCGTTTGCCGCTTCGCTAATGAGGTCATCCTTTTTACCAGCTCCTGGTAAGTGATTTATTATTGCTATTTGTCTCAGAATTAGGTATCCCAATACCATTATTTTTTATTATTGATAGTTTTTTAGTGAACCTTACTGTGTTAGCTCCATCCCATTTCCCCTTAGTTCCCTTATTCACAGTTTTTCTGTGTTCGGGCCTTAGGCCTTACCCACCCTCACAGTTCCTGTCAGGTTTTCCTTAGGTGTGTGTGGGTGTTGTGTTTCACTATTCTAATTTTAATTTTTAACATTTAATATTTAGTGTCCTTGGTCTGTTTAGTGTGTGTGTGTGTGTGTGTGTGTGTGTGTGGTATTAGGACTTAGACATGTCCAAAGATACTAGGGTCTCAGGTTTAAAAAAGTGTGACTCGTGCTGTCAGAAGATGTCTCTGACAGACGGTCACACTTCTTGTATTTATTGCCTGGGACCCCTACACCTGCAGGACTCCTGTGCTATCTGTCATTCTTTCAGCCAGAGAGTCCTGCAGGAACGTAGAAATAAGTTGATCCTCAGGGGTCATCTTAAGCCTGAGAGCTCCCCGGCTAAGGTCAGTTCCAGGAAGCCCTCTAAGCCTCCCAAGACCCAGACTTCGGTGTCCAAGTCTGTGGTCTTGGCTCCGACTCCACCGGAGTCGACATCGGCTCTGTCCGGAGCCGATCCTTCCTTGTTGGAAGTTTCAGTACCGGTGCCGTTTGGCGCCGATACCCTAGCTTCGACACCTGTGTCAGCTCCGGCTGGAGCCGACACCCTAGTTTCGAAGCATGTCTCGGCTCCGGCTGGAGCCGAGATATCTTTGTCTCCGCTTGGAGCCGACAAGTTGTCGGCTCCGCCTGGAGCCGAACGTTCTTCGGCTCCGATGGCTCCGTCAAAAAAGGGGTCTAGATCTCCTTCACTGGAATCTATACACTCGGCTCCAGCTTCCCCCTTGCTTTCGGAGCGGAGCCATCGGAGCCGATCATCGAGGTCTTCCAGGCTCTCAGACCATGACTTAGAGAGAGTGGTAAGTAGGCTTTTAAAATCACAGGCACTAGCCCAGATGCTCCATAGCCCATCTCAACAGACGACCGCTATTCTACATCCTCCTGAAATTCCTCCTTCGACTCTCCTTCAGAGTTCGGAGCCAGAGATTATTGGTACCGTGACTGTTGCTGCTTCGGAGCCAATACCACACCTTTCGGCTCCGTCGTCCTTGACTCCTATCTCCTCCTTGCGACCTTCCTTGGAGGGATCCGGGCGTCAGGCTTCCCTGGTCGGCTCCGGGGGGGGGGAGTGGCATCAGACCATTGTCCGACCCCGTTCTCCCTCTCGGGGCTTCGGCCTTGGTGAGCTCGGCCCCGACATCTGCTTCGGAGCCTTCCCTTTCGGTGGGACCGGGGATCCCTGTTTCTTCGGAGCGGGATCTCTCGGCCCTCCCTGGGAGGGGAGCCTTCGAGGTGATGAGGAGTGTGCTAGCCCCCGAGCTTAGTCAGCAGTCGGTTCCTTTAGCTCCTCCCTCTATGGTGCCTGTAGATGCCTCTTCCCGCTCTCTTGCTCCCAGACCCAGAGATCCATCGTCCCAGGTTTCCCCATTGGGAAGAACTTCCTCTTCCGAGGTTTCTCCTGATCCTTCAGGTGAACCCCCGCGTAAGAGGACCTGCAAGAGGAAGCACTTAGACTCCCCTGAGTCTACAACATCAGATACCGATTTAGATGAGTCGGAGGGGTCCCCAAGATCTCCCTCTGAGGATGTCTCCTTTTCAGACATCCTTGAACTCCTGAAACAGAGGGGGAACTGGCCCTCCATTAATCCCTCCGAGGATGAATCAGTATACCTGGAGGCTTTTGGATCTCAACCCTCCACCTCCTGGGTGTCTCCGCCTTTCGACCCCCTCATGGAAGTCATAGCTCGAAAGGCATGGGCATCTCCTGATTCGGTGGAACCAGTCCCCAGGAGACCTTCAAAGTTTATTACGGCCCCCGCTGAAAAGCAGTTTCTTACTAAGGGTGTCCTGGTTGATGCCATGGTGGTGGTGGCCGCCACCAAAAAGGAACTTGCAGATCCTTCCGTGCTAGTCCATCCTCCTAATAAGGAATCTAGGTCCATGGACAGGTATGGCAAGTGGATGTTTTCCTCAGCGACCTTTGCTATGCGTTCGCTGAATTATTTATGTCACTTCACCAGACTTCAGAGAGACATCCTCAAAGAATTGGGTGAAGTAGTACAGGATCCGTCAGCGGCAGGGGCTCAAGAAAAGATTGCCTCTCAGCTGGGAATCCTTAATTCCATAACCAACTCCTCCATGCGGCTCATTTCTTATGCAGCCGATGGGGCGAGTAGAGCGGCAGGCACAGGAGTGGCTCTCAGACGTCAGTCCTGGATGCGGCTCTGTAATTTTGCAGACCCTTTAAGGCGTCCTTCACAAACTCTCCCTTTGATGGGACAACATTGTTTGGCCCTCAAGTGAAGGACACTTTGACCAGGTGCGAGCAAGGCGGCAAGACTCTTTCTGCCGTGGGAGTCCGTTTCTCCACCCCTTCTAGACCTTACCCCAAAGGTCAGAAGGGAGGGAAAATGTGGTTCCAAAATCTCAGGAGTCATGCCTGGCGACGTGGTCAATTTACCCCCAGAGGCAGAGGGGTAATAATAAGACGCCGCCCTAGGGGCAGAGGAGGTCCGCAGAACCAGGGCAGCAGAGAGCCTCTCTCTGACAAGCCCTTCCAGCATCCCTGAGGTGTTGCCCGACTGTCCACCCTTGGAGGCAGTCGGGGGGAGATTGTCGCTGTACCCAGAAGTCTGGTTTTCCCTCTCTCAAGACAAATGGGTACAGTCGATCATATCCGAGGGCTACAAGATTCCTTTCGAGGAAAGCCCCTTCCCTCAAAAAGGTTCCCTTCCAGACGTTCCACCCGGTCTAAGGGAAATTGCAAAACTAGAGGTTTCAAAGCTTCTAAAAAAAAGGGCCATCCAGCCAGTAACAACAGATCATTTAGAGTCCGGAATCTACTCAAGGTTCTTTTTGGTCCCCAAAAAGACGGGAGACTGGAGACCAATATTAGACCTCAGCAGGCTCAACAAGTCTGTCAAAAAGACAAGATTTCGGATGGTCACACTTCAATCGATTTTGCCCTTTCTGGGCAAAGACAACTGGATGTGCTCCATAGACCTTCAGGATGCGTACTATCACATAAAAATCCACAGACGCTCCAGAAGTTTTCTCCGCTTTCGGCTGGGGACCAGTCATTTTCAATTCAGAGCCCTGCCCTTTGGTCTCACTACAGCCCCCAGAGTGTTCACCAAATGCATGGCAGTGGTCATGGCTCACCTGAGACGTCAAGGATTCCAGGTGTTTCCGTATCTCGATGACTGGCTCCTCTCAGCCACCACCAGGCATCAACTTCTCCAAGCCAGAGATTACACTCTACGTCTCTGCGGTCAGTTAGGAATTTCAGTCAACTTCGAAAAGTCTTCCTTATCACCCTGCCAATCTATTACCTTTATAGGCGCAAATCTAGACACTACTCGGATGTCAGCAAACCTAACGAGTCAGAAAATCCTAGACATCCAAAACCACGTTCGGATCATCCTATCCAGCAAAACAGTACAAGCCAGGTTGGTCCTGAAAGTGTTGGGCCTCATGGCAGCTGCCATCACACTTCTTCCTCTGGCCCGTTTTTACATGCGTCTCCTACAATGGATGTTGTTCACCCAATGGTCCTTCCAGCAGCTTCCCATGCGTCACAAGATCTTGGTGACACAAACCTGCAAGAACCATCTATCCTGGTGGATTTCCTCTCCTCTAGTCCATCAGGGCAGACCATTTGTTCCCCCGGCCACGGTAGCCACGGTCACTTCGGATGCCTCCCTGATCGGGTGGGGGGGGGGCATTATCGGGGCAGGATGGTTCATGGCACGTGGCAACCATTCGAATACCACCTGCACATAAATGTCCTAGAGATGAGCAGTGCTTTTAACGTTGCAAGCCCTCAACGACTTTCTTCCTTTAGGGACTATTGCAGTTCACACGGACAACATGTCCGTTGTGTGGTACATCAACAAGCAGGGCGGAACCAAGTCCTATCCCTTGTGTCGAGAAGCTCTCAGACTTTGGCAATGGGTGATCTCCTCTCATCGGTTTCTGGTAGCAACGCATATCCCCGGGAAAACCAACATAATAGCA
Organism: Protopterus annectens; assembly: GCF_019279795.1. Classification (NCBI taxonomy): domain Eukaryota; kingdom Metazoa; phylum Chordata; order Ceratodontiformes; family Protopteridae; genus Protopterus; species Protopterus annectens. The sequence goes on along the minus strand of NC_056743.1, from coordinate 795,161,533 downwards.
GACAGATTGAGCAGAGCTATACTCATGCCTCACGAGTGGTCTCTCAAGCAATTCATAGTGGAGGAGATTTTTCAGAAGTGGGGCCGCCCATGTTGCGATCTTTTTGCTACACCTCAAAACAGCAAATGCCCAGACTTCTTCTCTCTTTTCCCACTTCTGGGCCATCCCCCCAGAGACGCTCTTACCCAAGATTGGCCCCGGGGACTCCTTTATGCTTTTCCTCCCTTTCCTTTGATTCCACAAGTACTCCAGAAAGCTACCGTCTTGAGAGCCAAAATGATTCTCATTGCCCCTTACTGGCCTCGACAAATTTGGTTCCCGTTCCTTCATCGCCATCTCTTGGTGCAGCCTTGGCATCTGGACCCAGCTCCAGATCTTCTGACCCACCAGTCGGGTCAACTGCACCGGTCCGTTCCTTCCCTCAACCTCACAGCTTGGTTGCTCCACTTCCTTCCTTAGCCAGGCTTCCTATGATCCCTAATCCCTTTAGAGATATCAAAGTAGCTTCTCGTAAGTCCTCTACCAGGAAGATTTACTCTAGCAAGTGGAAACGCTTCTCCCTTTGGGCAAAATCTAAGAACACAGACCCCTTTACTGCCCCTATTCAGTCGGTCTTGGATTTCCTAGCAGAAATTTTTCACTCAGGTTCGTCGTCTTCCACAGTCAAAGTTCAGTTGGCAGCAATCTCGAACTTCCATGTCGGGTTTGCAGACCACAACATTATGTCCCACAAGCTTTGTAAAGCCTTTCTCAAAGGAGTGTTCCTTCTTAAACCCCCTGTTAGGGATCCTCCACCACAGTGGGACCTAAATTTAGTACTGACATCCTTGATACTTCCCCCTTTCGAACCGGCTGCTTCATGTTCATTAAAGTTTCTTTCTTGGAAGACACTTTTTCTAGTTGCTATTACCTCTGCTAGAAGAGTGTCTGAACTTCATGCCCTCTGTGTTCGTCCCCCTTATTTGGTCTTCCATAAGGACAGAGTATCCTTAAGAACCAATTCATCCTTTTTGCCCAAGGTTGCTTCTAAGACAAATTTAAACCAATCCATTGATCTTCCTGTATTTTTTCCAAATTATTCTAACAGGGCGGAACAAAAATGACATTACCTAGATGTTCATCGCCAACTCAGATATTACTTGGACAGAACGAAGCAATTTAGGAAGTCTGATCAGCTCTTCCTTTCTTATGCTGAAAATAAAATAGGTCTCCCTGTTTCTAAAGTGACCTTATCCAGATGGCTTTCTTCCACCATTTCTGACATTTATCAGCTTAAGGGAAAACAGCTGAGCTCAAAATCTAAAGCTCATTCCACAAGAGGTCTAGCCACTTCTACAGCTTTTCAGGCTAGGCTACCCTTAGATACTATTTGTGCAGCAGCCACTTGGGCCACTCCTCATACCTTCATTTCTCATTATAAATTGGATTTGGCCTCCAGGGACAGGGCAAGCTTTGGTTCCACTGTTCTCAAAAGTCTGTTCCATTGAGCCACCCAGGATAGAGGTGCTAGGGACGCGGTCCCATCCAGCAAGAATGAAGGCGAGATTGACAACTTAACATTTAAAAGTTATGTACCTACCATAATGTTCCATGTTAGTTGTCTTCTCTCGCCTTCTTTCTTGCTTCCCTCCCTCCTGTCCCCCTAGCCTGGACAGACCTTGATCTCCCTTTTTCTCTGGAAGATTCTTCTTCCTTGGACACCAGTTAGTTCTTGTCCTTGATTACCTGGTTTCCCTTTACAGCCTTTTTAGGTTAGTTGTTCCTCTTTCCTTGATGGAAAGTTTTTTATAGGCAGTTTTTCCTGTAGATACCAAATGAGATCTGGGTAATTACCGCCTTGCATCATGGGATATGGGGCTGCCTCGAGCTGGTAAAAGTGACTCTCGAGCTTAGCAAGTGCCGAGTCGTAGCCGAGGATCGGCTCCGAACCCATCCAGCAAGAAAGAAGGCGAGAGAAGACAACTAACATGGAACGTTATGGTAGGTACATAACTTCTAATTTGTCCACATTTAGATAGCTGCTTTATGTTTGCTGGTACTTTTTGAGGCTGTCAAGAATCTCTTCTCGTCTTAAAATAATGTCTCAATCTGGGATTTTAAGTGAACCTAGAAAAGTCTTTCCTGACTCCGTCCAAAAAGATAATATTTCTAGAGTGTCTGTTGGACACTTTCACCATGGTGGCATTTCTTAAGAAAAAGTGGAATTCTACGCAGAACAGTTCCTCACATTCTCCTATCAGTCTCTTTCTACAGACATGCTTTATCTCAAAATTTAAGTTTCATGGCCTCTACTATGCTCATGACTCCTGTAGCCAAATTCCATATGAGAAAGATTCAGTGGTTCCTCAAATCCATGTAGACTCAGCATGTACCTCTTAAGACACCTGCAACAACTGGAAAGGCCACAGAAATACCTCACTAAAAGAATCACAGGCCTAAAGCAGATGCCCTACGCTGACCGGCTTAAAAAAAGTACAGTTGTGTACACACTATAAATGTAGATGTTTGAGTGTATTCACTGTTGCAGTCATTACATTTGGGTTATCTGCCTGCAGGTAGCCCTCAGCCGGCCTGAATACCAGAGTCTTGGATTCCTGCGTCGGATGCTGTCTCTTCTTCCATGATGTCAGGTCGTCAGGGGTATAAAACATACAACTGACGCCATTACATCAGTTTTTCTTGCCCCAAATGTAAGGTGCCCCCATAATGGGAAGCAATTATATGTTATGTTACACCTCCAACAAAAAGCAAATACACCAGAAAGCTCAAATACACCAAACAAGAAGGAAAGGTAGAGCCAAGAGAAGTCAGGGGGCTGGAGGGAGGGTAACCAGGACTGCAACAGTGAATACACTCTAACATCTACATTTATGGTAAGTGTACACAACTGCACTATTTTCTTCGTGTTTCACTGTTGCAGTCATTACATTTGGGTAGATTCCCAAAGCTAAGGAAGGGAGGAGGAAGTTAGAGAGCATTAGGACCAGCTATTAAGCCCTGCAATACTGCAATGGCAAAACCAGCTCTGGATTTAGAAAAAATAGGCATGTGGTAATGCTTGGTGAAGGTATGAACAGAGCTCCAGGTAGCAGCTTCTAGGATGTCCCTGGTAGAGACCCCTCAGAGAAAGGCTGTAGAGGTAGATGCAGTCCTGGTGGAATGTGATCTTATCCCCTGTGGGGCAGGTTTTCCATGGTGCTTATAGCAGAAATGAATGCAATGGGCTATCCATTTAGAAATGGTTTGCTTTGAAATGGCCTTCCCCTCTGCCCCAGCAGTAAAGCTAACTAGCAGCTGTTCAGATTTTCTGAGAGGCTTAGTCCTGTCCAAATAAAATCTAAGTTGTCTGTGTATGTCCAGAGAGTGCAGAAGTCGTTCTCCTTTGTTTTGTGGATTAGGGAAAAAGGTAGGCAAATGAATGGACTGATTTAGGGCCACACTAGACACCACCTTGGGCATAAAGGAAGGATTGGTCCTGAGGGAAACCCTGTCTGCATGGAAGATAATGAAGGGCTCCACTGCCACGAGGGCCTGTAATTCAGACACTCTTCTTGCTGAAGTGATGGCTAGAAGGAAGGCTGTTTTCCAAGAAAGGAATTTCAACTCTGCAGTTGCAGCTGGTTCAAATGGAGGGAGAGTGAGCTTTTCCAATAGAAAGTTAAGTTCCCAGGTTGGAGTAGGGGCGCCCTTCTGAGGAATTGCGTTAACAGGGGGTGAGAGAAGAGGGGTGGTTCAGTATTATAATGTGCTGAAATTGCAGAGGCATGAATTTTAATTGACGAAAAGGATAGGCCCTTGTGGAGCATCTCTGTTAAATACTGAAGAATATGAGATAAACTGGGCACCGTAGTGCCCATACCCTGGGTCTGGCTCCAGGAAAACAATCTTTTCCACTTTTCAGCATAGGATTTTCTAGTACTAGGTCTCCTTGCTTCCAGAATGACCTTTAGCATCTGCTTACTGAGGGATGCTATTGGAGAGCTCAAGGAATTAGCCAGGCTGCAAGGTTCAGGGTTTGACGCTGAGGGTGCAGAATCTGGCCTGCCTGCTGGGACAGCAGGGAAGGTGTCTAATGTAGGTGCCATGGATCCAGCAGTATCATGCTGCGCAAGAGAGGGTACCAGTGCTGGCGAGGCCAGTCTGGTGCAGTAAGAATTGTCCTTGGTTTGTCCTGTTTGATCTTCAGCAGAACCTTTGAAAGGAGAGACAGAGGGGGAAAGGCATAAACTGAGAGGCTTTCCCAGGTAAAGGACAGGGCATCCACTTTCCAAGCTTGACTGTGGGGAGTCCTTGTGCAGAATTTTTCAAATTGGTAGTTCTGGGGGGAGGCAAACAGGTCTATCTCCGCAGTCCCCCATTTGTTCCTCAATAGGTTGAATATTTTTGGTTCCAGTTTCCATTCGTGTGGGTCCATGAGATTTCTGCATAGGTCATCTGCCAGTGAATTTAGCTTGCCTGGCAGGAATTGAGCTTGTAGGTGCACTTGGTAGCTCAAGGCTGTGTTCCACAGAGCCATGGCTAGTCTGCAGAGAGGGTACAAGTGGGTTCCCCCCTGCTTGTTTATGTACCACATAACTGTGGTGTCTGTTTTTACCAATAATTGCCCTAGAAGGATGTGGTCCTTGAAGGCTGTCAGGGAATTCTGTACAGCTAACATTTCTTTTTGGTTGATATGCAGGTGCATCTGACTTGGGTTCCATTTGCCCTGAATGCACTGCCCTGCCAAGTGAGCCCCCCATGCATAGTCTGATGCGTCTGTAGTCAGGGTTTGGGCGGCCGGGGGTAGATTGAAAGGGAGCCCCTTGTTCAGGTGGAAAGCCTCTGCCCACCAAAGGAACTCTGTCTTTATACAAGGAATGATAGGAATCATTGATTCCAGGTCCTGAGAATGTTGACACCATAGGCTTTTTAGATACCGTTGTAGTTTCCTCATATGCAGTCTTGCATATGGAATTAGTAGAATGCAAGAGGCCATGAACCCTAGGGCTTGCAAAATTTTCCTTGCAGATACCTGGGTCTTTGTGGCCAGTAGTTTGAAGTAGGCTGTCAAATAAACTTGTTTCTCTGGCGTGAGGTAAGCCACCTGGGAAGTTGTCTTCAAGCTTGCTCCCAGGAATACAATTTGTTGGCAGGGTACTAGATGAGATTTATTTTCATTTATGGTGTACCCCAGTGAGGTTAGAAGTTTCTTTACAAATGCCAGATGTTTTAATAGCATGCCCTGTCTTTCTGCCTGAATCAGACAATTGTCCAGGTATGGGTATATTTGAATATTTCTCTACCTGCAGAATTCAATGGCTGGAGGTAGACACTTTGTGAATACCCTGGGCGCAGTAGATTAAGCCAAAGTGAAGTGCAGAGAACTGATAGTGCATGGTGCCTGCTCTGAAGCGTAGGTATTTCCTGCAAGATTCCCTTATTGGAATGTGCAGGTAAGCTTCCTTTGTCTAAGGCATCTTTGCCTAGCATAGGAAGCGGCTGTTGAAGTGTTAGCATTTTGAAGTTTGGGATTACCAAAAAGGTGTTTAGAATAGAGAGATCCAGGATAGGACTCCAGGAGCTGTCTTTTCTGGGTACCAGGAAAAATCTTGAGTAAAAACCTTGTCCCCTTTCTTCTGCTAGGACAGGTTGAATAGCCCTGATACTTAGAAGAGAGAGAACCTGCTGTTGAGCCTCTGCCCACTGATTTGGGGGTAGGTCTGGGGAACCATTTGGGCTTGGTAAGGTGTGGAAGTGGAATCTGTATCCTTGGAAAACTATATTTAAAACCCATTTGTCCTGGGTAATGAGTTCCCAGTTTTTTGCATATAGGGCAAGCTTTCCTCCTAAAGGAGCAGGCAGTTGAGCAGGGCTTGAAAGGGTTAAGGTTAAATAATTGTGACATTTTTCCATAGGGGGGTGTCTTACTACTTCCAGCTTTGGAAGTGGAAGCCCCCCACTGCTCAGGCCTGTGTGTAGCCTGAGACTGTAACCTAGGTGGTCTGCTGTTCCTGGATTTGGGCTGAGAAGGCCTGAAAGGGACTGGAAAGGACCAATTCTTAGAAGGCCAATGCCTACTAAATCTGGGCGGCTGTAGTTGCAGGAAATCTTTAATAGTTTGCATAGGTTTATCTTTTTCCTCCATCTTTTTAAGGACGACTTCTGCTTTGTTGCCAAACAGGCTGTCTTGGTTTAAAGAAGCATCCAGTAGTTTAGCTTTAACATGATCTGGCAAGTGTTGCTCCCTAAGCCAAGCATGCATTCTAAGTACAGACCCAGTGACAGCAGCCCTGCAAGATGCTTCTAAAGAGTCAAAACCACATTGCAAAGTATGTTTACCAGCTTGTTCAGCAGAATGCATTAAATCCTGTAATTCTTTATGTTCAGCACAGTCAGGAATCACCATCTTTTTCTGTTTAAGTAGTCCCATAATATGCTGCTAATACTTTAACTTATGAAACTGGCAATTTAAGGCCCTAATGGCTAAAGTAGCAAAAGTGTATACCTTCTTACCCCATCTGTCCAAGGCCCTGGAATCTCTATCAGAAGGGGTAGGGTTTTTGGCAGCAGTAGCCTTAATGCCCTTTGGTCGTTGTGAAATGGTCTCTGGATCCGCAGTAGGATTCTTGAAGAGGTACTTGTGAGAGTCAGGTACTCTGTAATACCGGTTAAGTTTTCTGGGAGCTGCAGGTAAGGTGTTTGGGGCCAGGCTAGATTCCACGAAGGCATCATCTACAATGTCCATAACAGAAGGGATAGCTAAAGGCCTGTGTTGAGGGAGGAGTAAGCATTCCCTAAGCCTCTTTTTGGAGTCAGAGTAATCCTGGCTTTCCCAGCGGAAATGCTCCCTAAGAGTGTGCAAGGTTTCACCAAAATAAAAATCTTCTGGAGGGGAAGCAGAGGGAATGGAATCCTCTGCATCAGAATCCTCATAGGTAGATAAGGGCAAATCCTGGTAATCAGAAGAAACAGACATTTCAGAATCCTGATCAGAAGAATCAGAAGGAAAATCAGTTCTAGGTCTCTTAGAGGGGGAAGGCTGGCTTCCCCTAATTAAAGTAATAAGGTCTTCAGCCATTCTAAGCATTTGTTTTTTTAGGCATATGGGTCTGACCATGGGGTTTGGATGTCAGTTTTCTAGGCCTGGGTCGAGTTTTAGGCCTTGATTAAGAAGATGGCATTGGTTTAAAATGCAAATCTGTAGGCCTGAACACATCCTCAGAAGCCGGTGCCTGCATAGCAGCTCCGGACCCATCCAAGGCAGAGACATCCACAGGTTCCAGTCAAAGAAGCATCTTGCGGCATACCGGACTCTGAATGGGTCTCAGTAGCAGATATTCACTGATTACTGGCGAACTGGCGACTAGCTTAACGGAAGTATCGTCAGCAGTTTTGGACCTATGCGGTCTGTCTCTGTCTTTAGTCTTATGTTTTTTCGGAATATTGGTAGTCGGATGGCTTACCAAAGCCATTTCTGGATAGTTAAACCGAGTACCAAAATAATTTGCTGCGAAAATAGTTCAGGGGTTGAATAAGGCACAAACCCGACAGCGAGGGACGTCGCGGTCTGGGTTAAGCAAGGAATGCAGTTGTTGTGTCTTTCGGCTTTTCCTGGTTAGGGGTCGCCACAGCGGAACTCCGGTCCACTAATGATTGGCAGTAGGTTTTTACGTGCCGAGTTGCCGGCCCTGACGCACAACCTTCAACGAAGGTACGCCCATTCACGCATGTCTCCACACAGATAGATGCTGTAGCTGAGAATCAAACAGGGCAACGTCTTACTGTGAGGCAACAATGCTACCGCAGCACCACCACCACAGTACTAATCAAGGAATGCAATACGAATGAAAATCTTTGAGGTATTTGCTTTCCACAGGTAAGACAATTGTTAACTTTTACTGACATCAGTTAAGAGCAAGAAAAAGGATCCCCAACAAGGTACTTAGCTTTTTTCAAAGACTTCGGTTCTGAAACTCAAAAACAAAAATTTCAGGAGTCGTCCGACCGGCACTTGCGAACTGCTTCTGCTTTGGGCACCGCGCGGCAAGAAAGCCTGATGTAATGGCATCAGCTGCATGTTTTATACCCCTGACGTCATGGAAGAAGACAGCATCCGATGCAGGAATCCAAGACTCTGGTATTCAGGCCCGCTGAGGGCTACCTGCAGGCAGATAACCCAAATGTAATGACTGCAACAGTGAAACACAAAGAACATCTCCAGCTATACTCTGTCGCATATCGTCTACTCAGAGGCGATCTCTACTTAACATACAAGGCCATGTCAAACCCAGAGCTGTTGGACATGCTACACTTAAAGAAATCCCAATCCCTCAGAGGCACATGCTCCAGGGATCTAAACCTTATCACAATAAACAAAACATGCTGAAGGGGATAGGTTCCTGACCCAGAGACTCCCCAGACTCTGGAATAAACTTCCCATACATGTCAAGCAGAGCGCCTCTTTGGCCCTCTTCAAAAGGAACCTTGACGATTGGATGGGAGAAAGGAAATTTACCCCGGGGATCACGTCAGTCGCCCTGCTAGACAGGAGTCCAGGGAAGTAAATAGTGTGGGAGGAAATAGCCAGGGAATTGTTATGGCTAGGCTTGTATAGTCCCTAGGGCTGATAGCCTAGTACCAACCTGTGAAGCTATATTTTCAGATTCTAGTCCTGATCTTTGTCAAGAGGGAGATGTCAAATCAGTTGTCATTGAACCCAGCCATTCCCTTGAGTCCTCCAACTCCTACTCAGTAGGGAACTACAAATGCTTCAAACTTTGCATGGGAGTGATCTCCAAAGGTGTAAATGTCAAGGATCTGTGATACCAGCAGACAGACTGAAGCAAATATATCACAATAATCGCATTGATAAAGGCACTGAAATCCTTAAATCACCTCTGGACACCAGTTCCTCTATTAGTAATCACAGACAACACCACTGTGCTGTGGTACATAAATAAGGAGGAACAAGATCCTTTCTCCATGCAGACTGGTAGTATTGGCTTGGGAACTAGTAACTCAGCTTAGTCTTTCCCTGAAGGTCTACGTACAGCCCATTAAAGCAGAATTTTGTTGCAGGCAATTTGGATAGGACCCGATCATAACCCCACAAATGGAAGTTGCACCCTGCGGGCTTCCAGGAATTGTTCCAGTTGTGGGGAACTCAAGTGGATCTGTGCCTCCATTCACAAAAAACCTTTTAAGAATTTTTGCCCGAAGATTCCTTCTACAAAGGCCTTGAGGACAGATGCCTTTTTATTCTTTTGGATGGGAATGTTCTTTATGCCTTTCCACGTATTCCTGTCATAACCACTGTCATCCTAAACATTCAAAAGTAGACTACAAGGATGATTCTAGTAACTTTCTTCTGATCTGGGAAGCAGTAGTTCTCTCTTCTTTTGAAAATGTCCAGTGGCACTTACTAGAAACTTTCGCCCAGGATGAACTTACTCAAGACCAGTGTCCCACTCCAGCCTTCAACTTTATTTAACCACATGGATGATAGAATTTTGATAGCTGTTGGGCACCTTTTTTTCTGAGGACTTGCAGTAGGTATTAAAGGAGTCAAAAAGTCCTGATATTAGAAAATCATATGCACGTAACTGGAAATGATTTTGTAGCTGGGACCAAGTCAAGATCCTTTTAGAGCTCGGACTGCCTTGGTTCTTCAAGATTTTTGTGAGGAGTTATCCTCTGCTCTTTTCTATTTTTCTGCTAAGATGTACATTTTGGCAATCTCTGCTTGTCTGCCAATAGATTGTCCCTTTCTACCTTATCTTACATGTAATGGTTCCTGAAGGGGGTGTTGCATATCTGTCTGTCAAGAAAATAGATGGCAACTGCATGGGATCTTAATTTTGTTCTGGTGAAACTTGCACTTTTTCCTTTTGAACTAGATCATGAGGTGAATAAAACATATCATGAAGCTGATTCCAAGTTCATAACTTGGAAAACAGTACTGCTCACTATGGTGACTTCTGCCAGAAGAGGATCTTGAGTTACAGGTTTGTATGGTAAATCACCCCTGTTTTATCTCTTATAATGTCCGGGTCCCCTGAGAACCATTTTGTCATTTATGCCTAAAGTGTTTTCAGTGTTTGCACAGAGGCAAGCCATCTATCTCTCTCTCCTTTCCAGAACAAAAATAAGGGCGAAACGATTATACATACTCTGGATATTTACAGAAAACTCAGATGCTATATTAATATAACTAAAAGCTTCAGGAATTAAAGTCAGTTGTTTATTTCCTTTGAAGGCAAGAAAATGGGCAATCTTTATCTAAACAATTTCCAAATTATTGTCCCATTCTATTCAGTTTTGTCATTCTTACCATAATAAGAGGTTTCCAGGCAAGGTCAAAGCCCATTCGTCCTAGCCTATGGCTACTTCAGTGGCTTTTTGGAAAGGGGTGGACTCTAGAAACATTCTAGAAACAGCAACTTGGTCTTCTCACCACCATACCTCTTAACGTCTTAGTATAAGAAACTTGGATGAAGCCTAAAATGATGGGGAGACAAACCCCCACAAAATAGGTACAGATTTTAAATAATTATCTTATAAACTTAGGAAGTTGTCAGAATAACAAAATTTGAGTTAGCATGCATTTTCCTAAGGATATGAAGTGTAGCACTCAAATGTCTGACATTATTTAGTGAGTTCAATCCTCAGTGATCTGCAAGAAAAATGCAAATTTTATGAAGAACAGACCAAAAATATGAGACTAAAATCTGGACAGTGAGAGGCATGCTCACCACACAAGTATGAAACATTGCAAAATTAACTCCTTTTCTTGGACAAAAACAGGTTTTGCTCACCAACCCATTGCATGTGTGGGGAGCTAGGGCTTAAAAGCTCCTAGGTTCTAATCCTTTCACTTTCTGCCTAATCTTTTGTATTTGTTTCATATAGCTAAGTATACAGCAGCAGCAGTGATCTAATGATGAGCACAGTACAGTTGTATTATTAAACTTACCATAACTGTAGATATTTGGAATACTTACCATAGCTGTAGATGGTTGAAATATAACTATTGCAGTACAAACACCCTCACCTCCTTCCTTTCCCCTTGTGTTGCTTTGCTTTTGTTATGCCAGGGTGGGGATTCCTAAACTTCCCTTCTCCTAGTATTTCTGTTTAACAGGCCTCTAGCATCCCTTTTACAGTGGCAAGAAAGCTCTGAGTTTTGCTGCCTGTATTTTATACTGGTTTGACCTTGAGCTCTAACAGTCATATGGATGCATAGAAAGTGCCTTGGAGCTTTTGAAGCTGGCCAAACATCCAATCCTTAGCATGATGCATCTCATGTAGCTTAGGCTATTGCAGTAGTGAGCTATTCAAACATCTACTGTTATGGTAAGTTTAATTACACAACTGTATTTTATTGCCACTGTATTATACCCTAATGCAGCAGGAACTCAAACATACAGTATTTAACTACATCATTCTTAACCTTCTATAAACATTTTTTCCAAAGAATAAGTGATCTTTTGATGTCCTTCCATATCACTGTTGCAGTAAACTTCACCTAAGGGATCTTCTGTCAAGGATAGACAAACATCTGGCCAGTATACCAAAGCCTTTTGTTCTTATAGGCACTGTACGTCACACGTATGCTCCATGCGCAAGACAAAGGGCATAAAGGTGACATACAGACGTAAATGCTCAGAACATCTTTTCCGCAAATCTGAATGGCATTATCGAATGTTGGTCTGAATGCTCTTCTGCTATGCTGGTTGCCAAGCCTTGTTTTCAGATAAATGCCCCATTGTTGTTTTTTCTCTTCCTTTTCTTATTATTATTATTGTGTTCACATCATCAAGAAAGGGAAACTGTCAGTGTGAGAGGCAAATTCCTGTTAGACTGTCACAAGCAGTGTTTTTTTTGTTTGGGCATTTCCCATGATCATACACAGTGTTCTATTTGCCAGCCGTTTGTGCCCAAGACCCTACGTAATCACTTGTCCTCTTTGTCAGTATACCTGGAAAACCACCGTCTTAAGTTGTTGGTTCAGGGTGCTGTGGCATAATCCTCCCCTCCCAAGGGCCAGTTGTCAGTCAAGAAGAAGGTCAAAAAATGTAGGCGTGATCCAGCTGCTGATCATCCTTTCCAGGGCATCTGTCTTAAGGCTGGTGAAAACCCAGAGGACCATCTGGTGGTTGCTTCAGATTCCTCTGCCTTGACCCCATCAGAGGCCTGCATAGATCTGGCTTCTTACACATCCACTGAGGCTTTTCAAATGTCTGTGCTGACATGGAGGAAGAACCCAACTGATTATATCTGAAGGACTGAGGGGGATTCCTCAGATCTTAAGGGAAGAGATTCCAGCAACCATTATAGAGTTGTGTTGGGGTCTGACCGTCCGAAGGTGTTTCGAGTGGACCTGCTGCAGAAAAAGAAACAAAAGACAAATCATATTTTCCCTGTTGTGTAGGATCCCCAATGTGAATTGCAAGATTTCACTCAGGGTTTATTTAATGTTTTGATGGCACTGAAACCACCTCAAGGGGTCTCTTTTTCTGCTCCTCCCTGGTCTTCCATTCCACTCAAGAGGCCTAAGGAATTAGAGTCCCCGAATGAGGATCTGAACTCGGGGGGGGGGGTCCTTATTCTTCCCAAATCCCTCCCTCCTTGGACTACGGTTCATTGGAGGACTCCTTAAGTTCATGCTCCCCTTTGGAAGAGCTATTCTTTGGGGATACTATTGCCCATATGATGGACTGTTTTAAATGGGATTGTTCAAGTCCTTGATATTCAAAAAGGTATTATGAGCTCCTACATATGGAATCTCCCAAACCATTTGCCCTTTCTGTTGTCTTGGCTGCCCTTCTGGATACCTTTTTGGCAGTTTCTCTAGCTCCTGGCTCTCACCTTCTGCACCTAAGAAGCCAGATTCGTTCTATAAAGTGATTCAGGAGTGCAAATTTCTTTATAAATGCCTTTCTGCTGACCCTTCTGTAGTGTCAGTCTCTTTTGACAAGCAATCCAAGTTGTCCCCACCAAACTGTTGTCTTCTGATAAGAAGAGTAGAACAGTGGAAAGGCTGGGCAAGAAAGTTTGCACTGCAGCCACTTTGTCCTTTAGGGGCATCAGCTGGCAGACTGGTATGACCAGGTATGCTTTAACTCTCCTTTCTCAGAGTTCAGAGGTGGTTTCTGACCTTCCTTATTCTGAGAGGAAGGCTTTGGCCCTTTCCCTGCTGGGCTTCACTTCTCAAGTTGCCCGCCATTCAGTCAAATGCAGCTGATGCCTCTTCCAGAGTTGTTGCTTTTGGTTCAGTTATGTGGCGTTATTCATGGCTTCATCTTCAGGCTTTGCCCAATGCCATTAAGATCAAACTTTTGGATGCTTCTTTGCATAATAAAAGTCTTTTTGCATCTGTTGCTGCTAACCTTCATAAGTCTCTCCAGGACAAGGGCAAAGCCTTGCAGGAACTAAAGCATATTTTTTTTTCTCCTATTCATAAATTTTAGAGGTATTATCCATCCCAGTATGCCTTTGCTCCTAGACAATCTTGCCCACCTCCCAAAGGCGACCAGGGTTCTAGGCATCTACCTCCTACTAAGTCTATTCAGACTCCTGCCTCCCAGAAGTCTTCTCTTCAGGGCAAGCCTGGTTCTGTTTGATGGTTTGCTTCCTCCTTCCCTTGTCCTTCCATCTTTCCCTGTCTCCGAAATTGGCTACAAATCACTTCAGACTCTTGAGTTCTGTCCCATTATCTGAGATATTTCATGGTTTGGAAGTCCCCTCCTACCATTTCAGGCTTTCCACAACCTCTTCGGGAACAGTTCTTTACTCTCTCTTTTGGCTTAGGGCACTGTTCAAGCCATGGTTCCCATCCAAGTAGGGAAGGGTTTTTATTCCAAGATATTTTTGGTCCCATGAAAAGAGGGCACCTGGAGATCAATTCTGGATCTTTCCCTGGTGAACACCTTTCTCAAGATTCCTTCCTTTCAGATATTATCTTGCAGACGTTTCCTCCTCTTCCAAAGGCCTTTCTGGTGTCCCTGGATCTCAAGGATGCATACCTTCATATCCGCATCAATCCTATTTTCAGGAAATTTTTACATTTCTCTGTCTCTTTGCCCTTTCGCCTCTCTGCTGCCCTAAGGGTATTCACCAAATGCTTAGCTCCTGTCATTGCATTTTGCAGGATTCAAGGTATTACGATTTTTCCCTATCTACACAGTCTGCTTATTCAAGCTCCTTCCCCCAGCAGTCTGTTTCAGGATCTCGAGTTTACTACTTGCCTAATAAACAGAGTGGAGTTCACCATAAACCTTCAAAATTCCATTCTGACACAATCCCAAGATCATATTTTCCTTGGCTGCAGACTTCAGACAGTTCTCATGTCGGCATCTCTGCCTGCCCCCAAGGCTGTGTCTGTAATTTGCCTTTTTTCCAATCCCTTCTTCCTGTAACATCTGTCATGACCAGGAAATTTCTTAGGTTCGGGGATTTGTCTTCCACCATTCCCATGCTCCCTGTCTCCAGGCTGTGTATCAGATATCGCAAAACTTCAGTGTTACCTCAAATCAGTGTGGCTTAAACATTGCCACCCCTCTGGATTTCTTGGTACCTTTCTTTCCCTGTCTCAAGCTTGATCTTCAGTGGTGGATGCATCAACTTTCTCACAACCCAGGGCTTCCTTTTCAAGTTCCAGTTTCTACTCAGGAGCTCTTTACAGACAACTCAGACATGGGCTGAGGTGCCTCCTGCGGTCCCCTAAAGGTGCATGGTCTCTGGGCTCCTCATTAGAGGTCAGACCACATCATTGTAATGGAGATGAGGGCTCTGTTTCTGGCTCTGCAAGCTTTTCATTCCCTCTTTCATCCCAGGCCCCTCAAAGTTTTCATAGAGAATACCACAGTGATGTGGTATGTCAAGAAGCAGGGGGGTGCAAAGTCTCGTCTTCTTTGCAGGCTAGCTGTTCAGATCTGGGATCTAGCTATCGAGTATCAAGTGACAAGTCAGGCAGTTTACATTCCTTCGGAACACAGTCTAGTGGCAGATTCCTTGAGCAGGTCTAGCACACAAGGTCATGAATTGATGCTTCACAGAGATGTGTTCCTTGACATTGTTTGGTGGGTATTCCTCAGGTAGATCTTTTTTTGCCTTTCCTCTAAACAGACAACTTTTTCTATTCTATTCCAGAGTCTCCATTCCTCTGGATTGGAAAGTGGGTGCTCTGTCTTTTCCTTGGAATGGGATGTTTCTGTATACCTTTCCCCCTTCCTCTGTTACCACGAGTTCTGTGTTAGGTCAGACAGAAGTCTCCCAAAATCTTGCTGGTGTCTCATTTTTGCCCCAGATAGCATTGCTTCCCCCTTCTTTTTCACTTGGCCCACGGCAATCATCATGGCTTACCTCACCAAGTGGATGATCTCACACAAGACAATAGGTCTCTTATCCATCCTCACTTAGCCACACTTCAGATTATGCTGTGGGTGACAGTGTTTTGATCCCTTTCAGACAGCTCTTTCCTGTGGATGTGCTTTGAGTTCTGCAGGCGGCCAGGAAACTGACTACCAGAAAATCATTTATGTCCAGATGGAAAAGATTTTCTGTCTTGTGCCTTTCTTGCCATCAGGATCCACTATCCATGGTTCTTTTGAATTTGTGCGATCTGCTCCATGCTGGGTTGGCATATTCTTCATTGAAAACTCATCAAACAGCAGTTTGTGCTTGTCTGCTTTGAATCCTCCTGCAGCCTCAAGGTTAGAGGTCAAGCAAATCCTTAAAGGCATCCTTCATATCGGGCCTCCCAGGAAGCCTGTTCCACCTTCTTGGGACCTCAGCTTTGTGCTTGAAAATTTTGGCCTGTGCTCCTTTTGATCTTGTTTCCTCAGCTTCCTTGCAACATTGTACTTGAAAGACTGTTCTGCTTTTGGCTCTTACTTCTGTCAAGAGGGCGTCTGGACTTCAGGCTGTCATGGCCGTTGCTTCTTTTTCAGTTTTTCATAGAAACTTCAGGCTGTCATGGCCATTTTTATGCTCAAGGTGGTCATTGAGTTGTCTATTAATCAGTCTTTTCATCTTCCTTCCTTTTTTTCCTTTTCCCCACTCTGACAATGAGGTTCTTCACACCTTGGATTTGCATAAACAGTGCAGATATTATTTAGATAAAACTAAAGTTTTTCAGATATCCAAGCAGCTTTTTGTTTCCTTTCATCCCAGGACTTTAGGTAAACCCATTTCTTCCTGGATTTCTTAGGACATTTATGTACATTCTTTTACTGTTTATTTCTGTTGTTGCATATTATTGTTTCATTACGTTGCATGTTTTAAATAATTTTAGTTGACTGTTACAAATAGAGGAGCTTTTCTCCCCGGGCCTCCACTGAAAAAGGGCTTTGTTCCCAGTTGGAGACTCCAGGTAAACAAATGTAAAATAAATAAATAAATGCCCTTTTGCTATTCTTTTCATGACAGATGTCTTTTCCCGTCTGTAAAGGCAGATTCTACTAGGGCAGTTCTCTCCTCAGGTGCCTTTTTCAAGGGTCTGAATACCAGTTCTATCCTTGAGGTTGCTACTTAGTCCTATATTCACACTTTTTCCAAGTATTACAGCTCAGATGTTGTTGCCAGGGCCAGGGCTATTCTGTATGGATTTGTGAAGGGTTCCTCTATAACTTCCTCCTCCCAGGTTTCCTCTTTAGCTCTTGTACACTCCCTTAAGTGAAGAACACTGCAGCAGTGATTTATTCATGTAAAACGTTACCAGAATAGTAGATATCCTTCTCTTCAGTGTTGCTGTACGCTCCTTCCCTCTTTCCCCCTCTCTCCTTGTGCTTGCTCTAGGTTCTGTTTCCTTCCTGGCTGAGGGGTCCGTCTTCCTTTCTTCTTTCTTTGTTTTTCCTTCTGGATTCATTTGTTCATCCTTGGCCCTGATGATATTTCCTCCTGGGGCTTTTTCCAGTTCTGAGTGTTTGCATTTGTAAATCACCTTTATGCCATATGTTTTGCAATGCGAGCATACATGTGACATACTGCACATATATAAAGTTTAGTATACTGGCTGGACATTCAGCTGTACATGGCAGGAGATTCCTTAGGTGAAGAATATTGCAATATTGAAGAGAGGGATGTCTATTGTTATGGTAAGATTTTACACAACTGTACTTTTCATGACCTGTTTTGATGAATTAAGTCTATTTTGTATTTCATGTAAAAAATGCAATTATGTGTATTTTTAAACAGATTTCTGAGGACTTATTTACTCTTTGAAAGTCTAGGTTTATTTAGGTTTCTGAATTCTTATCACTGTTTCACATATTCTAGTCCATTTTTGGTTCATGTCAGTATCATGGAAACCTTTAAAGGATATTACAAAGAAAATTCTCAGATTGTGATATAGATTGGCATGAGTAGCTTTGCATATTTTTTCATTATAAATATTTAAAATTGATCTAGATTCATATCACAAGTATAAATGTGTGGCCCTGGTGACATCTGGCAATGGAATAAGAGCCTTTAAGCCTTGTAACATTTCTTAAAAAATTTGAAGTGGGAAAATTAAGAAGTGTAAAAGATCCTGTCTGATGTTTGGGGCTTGACGACCTTGCCTGGCATCTTTTGTTTATGGTGTGGGGAATCTGACAATGCCTTGCAGACCTCTCATTTTAAATTTTTCTGTTCATGGACTTCTTCAAGAACGTCACAAAGGCCCTAGATGAGGGAAAATCTGTGCATACAGCCTACCTAGATTTAACCAAGGCTTTTGACGCTGTCACCCACTCCGGGCATCATTGACCAACTCATCCAGCTAGGTATCAACCCTTATATCATTAGATGAGTCACTGCCTGGCTCACTGATAGAACACATACAGTCAAAATAGGGGAATCCACCTCTAACAGCAGACCTGTAACCAGTGGTGTTCCACAGGGATCAGTCGTGAAACGTCTATGCTTGGAATCTGTTTCTCCGAAGTATTGGCTGACAAAGTTTGCTGATGGCTGCAAACTTGGAGTGGTCATAGAATCTCAAAATGATGTCATCATCCTACAAGAGGGTCTTACACAAACAAGTGATTGGTGTCAAAGTTGTGGCCTTAAACCTAATGAAAAAAAAATGTATCGTCATCCCTTTCAGTAAGAGCAATGTTCCTGCTAACTGCGAGATCAGTAGCAACACCCTAAGTACACACTCAGTGGTGAGAGACCTGGGTACACAGGTTGACAGAAATCACTTTTGATCACCATGTTTCCACAGTGGTAAGAAGGGCATTCTATACTGCTCATCTCATAAGTAAGGGCATTGCTTCCAGAAAAAAAGTTATAACCTACTCTACTCTTCCCTCATCAGGCCAATAATTGAATACAATGCCCTTTTTGGTGTGCACCTTTCCAAGCACCTGCAGCAATTGGAGAAACCACAAAAGTTCCTCACAAGAAAAATTCAAGGTCTTCAGCATCTGTCCCACATGGATTGTCTGAAATCACTGTCACTTTATTCGGTTTCATACAGACTACTCAGAGGTCATTTATACCTTGGATACAATGTAATTTCTAACACTGCTTCACTGGAAATGCTGCATATCCGTAAGTCAAATGATACATGAGTTACCCGCTCTAAAGACCTTAACCTGGTTTGGGACATGAATAAAACCTGCTGGAGGGACAGATTTGTCTTCCAGAGGTTACCACACCTTTGGAACAGACTGCCACTTCATGTAAAACAGAGCACCTCATTGGCCCTCTTAAAACGGAGTCTGGGCAGTTGGATGGGTAACTGTAAATTCACCCGGGGGGAGGGGGTCCACCTGTATCCCTCTTGGACACAGGCATTAAGTGCTGATCATGGAAATAAGGGTGGAACTCGGCTAGGCTTGTAAGGACCCTATTGCCATTAGCCTAGTAACTTCCTGTGATCGAGAGTCATGATCTCCAATTGAAAACTGCAGAAAACAGGAACTCATATGAACTCGTACAGCTTAGTATATGCAGATGATTCCTGAACAATAGATATGTTTTTCCCCCAAAGGACAGGAGATATCGTATAATTCTGTACTTTCTTCAGCTATGTAGAATAAATTGTCAGCCCTGGCAGGGAGGAACAGGATGGGGTATCAAATGAAACTAATGGGTCTTGCTCACATGTCACAAGTCCACAACAAACCTTGTGCTCCATATTTATAAGGCAGTAATAAAGAATATCATACAGCACTTTCATATTAGATTTCAGCCCTTCTAGTCCTCTATACAGATAATGTAGAAGATCTACATTGTCATGAGGGATGGCTTAAACTACTTAAAAGTTAGCCTGTCCAGTCTGTAACGTTTATGAGCAATCACTTTCTGTAGTTCACTACACCTTTTGAAAATGGACTTATTAAAGAAGATCTGACTGGTAAAACAACTTGCAGCATGGTCCTCACTCCTGGAAAAGTCTACATTGCCCAAATTAGAGGCATTTGTGGGACTGAATTGCATTCTTCAGGCAGCATACTAGAAGTTGTAACTTCTGAACCTCCCCTCCCCCCGGTATTTCATTTTCTTTAGTACTGTTATAACAACTTGCTCTCTCTAATCCTCCATTGTTAGAATATAAGTAAGGATATTTAGCTGCATTGTTTTAAAGCCTGCTCTGGTTGCTCTTCACTCTATCCTATCCCTAGTCTCTAATACTTTGCTATCTTCTCCTCCTCTGTCTGTCCCTTAACCATTCCTTTCTAAGCTATCTGTTCCCTTATACCCCCTCATTTCTTCTACCTATACTTGTATCTACTTGACTGAGCCTTTAGAATATCTTATCCCTGTATTATATACCTCTTGCTGTCTCTATTGCCATCCCCTCATATGCTTCTCTCTGTCTAAGTCCCTCTCTTTCTCCTCTCTATGGCCTAACTTCAGCTAACACTGCTTCTTACCTCATCCTCTCTCTGTCTTCCTCTTTGTTTTACAGGTCCCTGGCACCAAACATTAAAAGGACTTTTTAACTAAACCCCAGTCAAGTCTGAACACTGCCCCCTCCCTTTAAGAGTTCTGCTCCTCGGTGGGATTCCTCTCCAGCAACAGTGCCATCAATTAATAACATATGTTACACTGGGTTTTAACTACTGTTGACCTTTACTTACTTTGTAACATATAGCTTTGTACCTACTGTTGTGTCTCCTTACAAATACTGCTCCTGGTCAGCTACTGCACATCTCTGCTTACCCCCACCCCACTACCCTTGCTCTCACAACACTCTAAGTTGTGCACCCACCTGGATAACCCTACACCCAGCCACTCTCTTTGCTAGCCCTTTCCTCCTACTCCCCTGCCTCCTACTGGAACAGTCTCTTACATCCCTGCATACTACCATCATCTCTGCCCTACCCTGGCCCCACATCTCCTGCACTAAATCCTCTCTTCTCATCCCCTGACCTTGAGCCTCCCCTCTCCCTATCACAGTCTCTCCACCTATCTCCCTACCTCTCTAACCTCCCTTTCAGTTTAGCGACTGCCTGGTCCCCCTTCACAGATTTGTGTAAAATAACTAAAGAGTAAAACAAATAGAGACATTTGTCTGCTGTAGCATTTAGAACTGAACACACATGCTCTCCCATACAAACGCTAGGGAAATACTCCCTGATTGTTTTTGCTGCTGCACCTACAGGACGGTGCAGCCCTGCTCTATTTGCTACGCTCAATTTGCTCCCCTACCCCCATTCCCACACCCCCCCACATCAATTACATTTATAGCTATAGACCACACCCCCAGTACTTCTCACTCTCAATTAACCAATTAAAATTAACCTATCACCCCCATAATACTACTTTACACCACACCCTTATTCAACAACCAACCTCTGTAATTAGTAGTTCTTCCACACACACACACACACACACACACACACACACACACACACACACACACACACACACACACACACACATATCTCCTTAAGCACATCTAAAAACATGTCACACACCTATCACACCCTGATACCAAAGCTAATACCTTACACACTAACTATCCTCTCACTCCTCTTGCTATCCATCCTTACCTCCTACCACTCACAACTATATATCACGATGACCCCCCCACCACCATGGCAGACAGAACCCCTAATCAGTCCCTTAAAGCTAAGGAATTTCCCTATATAACCTTGCGACCTCACCTCCTTCCAATTTTATTCCTACTTACATAATAGCCCAACCTACAAAATCAGTCCTCATTACTCCCTAAAACAAACTAAAATGTTTCACAAACTAACCAAACTCTACTTCTACCTTCTCCAAAAACTCACTTGCTGTGGGGACATTCACCCTAATCCAGGGCCCAATATGTCTACTAACTCAAACTTACAACAGGCAAATCCTCTTTACATAAGGCCTTCCTCCTCTCTCCTCCTTTTGAATATAAATGCTAGAAGCATACTTAACAAAACCCATGACCTCCACGCCCTGCTAGCTCTATACAAACCAGAAGTTGCTGTACTAACAGAAACTTGGCTTAAACCAGAAAACCATAACAGTGAAACTACACCTCCTGGATATAACATTATACGTAGTGACAGAATTGGGAAAAAGGGGGGAGGTGTAGCAATACCATTCCAAGATCACCTCAAAATTCAACAATTCGAGTGCAATTCCAAAGACGTGAAAGATGTAGAACTAAGTCTTGCAAAATTAAAGCTTAATTCCAACAAACAATTAATTATTGCAGGGGGTTATATCCTACCAGGCAATAACACCACTATACTGGAAAGCCTACTAAACTGGATGTCAACCACTCTCCCAACATTGTTAGTATTTATATTTATATGTATGTTTATAGTACTAAAATGAGAGTTATTTATTCTCTAAATTATTATGTCACATAGAGATGTCAAGTTTGCTTTAAGTAGTAATGAAACTATGGTAACAAATCAACTATAATAAGGTGCATTAATTGTTCAATTAAAGATTTGTATAAAAATGGGTGGAGCACTTAGTAAAAATGTATTCCAGGAGAAGGCCGAGGTACCAGAATAAAAAATTAGTATTGCAGCAGTTGGTGTTCTCCTTTTGTATTCTATATGTTTCTTTGGTAAAGAAGTGGAGGATTCGTATATATTTTTGATATTATGTCGGTGGACACTGACTCTACCACCCATTTGGGTGCACCATTGCTACAGCCTGTAAATTTGGCATCTTTTTGGAAGGAGAGGGAGGAGAAAATGGCTAACAATGATCCTTGGGAAAGCTTAAGTATTGATTTTTCTGAGAGGTATGTGGAGTTGGAGAGAGCGTTGATAAAAGAAGTTACTACATTCTATGACCTAAAATTACTGGAAAAGTATGTAAAGACCAACATTACTCCGAGGGGTCTTAGAGTGGAACGGTTACCAGCCTTTGAATTTGCAGAAGATGAATTGGATTTGTCTGCAGAGTGGAAGGACATTTCATTGAAGTGTACGTTGGGCTGGCTTGCAGTGTTAATAAAAAGAAATGAGAGAACATTGAGTAGAACTCGTAATTCCATCCTGCTTTTGCAGGAAAAGCTCATAGAAGAAAGTTCGGTGACTATATTTAATAAAAATATGGGTGAGATCAAAAGCAGAGTGTCTAAAATAGAGTCGGAGGTGGTTTCCAGAAAGAAGAGAAAATATCTTCGTGATACCAAAGACCATGAAACAGGTAAACTGTTTTCATGGCAATACAGCTTTAAGAAAAAGCGTGGAGCAGCTCGTGATGTCACCAGGGGTTCCAGGTCTGTTGGCGGTGGTGAAACTTCGGCGTCTTCAGCAGACGAGTCGAGCAGTAGGAAAAGTGTGTCGTTTGAGAGCCTGAATGCAGAGCAGGACACCAATGTAGGAATTACAGGAATCAGTGATGCAGCCAGTGACACGGATCAATCGGCGGTGCAGCAGAAGGGGAGAGGCCGCCGATTTCAAAATAAGGGGAGAAGGAGGTGAAAAAGTCGTAGGCCTTGGAGGACAAGGAACTATTCTTACAAAGACTGTTTTCCAGAGGGCGAGAGGGGTTCAACGAGATCAACAGGAATGTTCACAGTCTTTAATGAACACAAGAAGCTGTCTTTTTTTCAGCAAAGAGGTTTCTATACAGAATTTTGATCATTTGAACACTGAAGTTGTGGACACTGGTGGAGGTGAGAAATATAATGTAATTAATATTTCTGATTTAAATATAACTGAGAGTGCTAAACAAGTTTTATATAAAGGCACTAAATTTGTACCTGTAAGTTTCCCCTCTCTAGCTGATTTATCCTTGGAAATCAAACAGTTTTGTAGGAAGTTGTTTTTGAGGGAATATTTTGCTGTTCAAAATTGTTTTAAGCTCAAACATGATTCTAATATTAATGCTCCATTGACTAATAACTTAAATAATGTTGACGAAAATGTGTCCCTTTTGGAAAATTTAGATGAATCTTTGTTAAATCTTACACTGCATGAAAATGATTTAGTGGACATATATGCACAGGATGAAGTGTGTGAAAATGGGGGGGGTTTTACCTTCAACACTGGGTATGGTAGACTGACGGTCCCCCATTTACACTGCAAAAGTGATTTCATGCCTCCCAGAAGGAATTTAGTTATTAGTGTATTTGAAAAAACACTATTGAATACTTTGGGAGAAGAGCATGCAAGGTTTTGTGGACAGGAAAGAAAGTATAATTTGAAAAGGGATGAATGGAAAGCTTTATGTGAGTTAAAAAGCATGAATAGAAAGTATGTATTTACTCAAGCAGATAAGGGTGGGAACTGGGTAGTTCTTACCAGGGATAAATACAATTCCATGGCTTTGGAACTGTTGAATGATACTAATATCTATTTAGAGTTACCCCTAAATCCAATGAGAGAGTACAACATGTTATTGTTGGAAATATTGGAAAGGGGTGAGCGGTTGGGTTTTTTATCCCCAGGGGATGTGAAAAGGTTACATATCAAGAATCCTCTAGTGGCCAGATTTTTTACCATCCCCAAGATACATAAAAATCTTATGGATCCACCTGGACGCCCTATAGTTTCAGGAAAAGGAGGATACCTTCAGAATGTAGGAATATTTTTGGATTCCCTGTTAAAGGGATATCTGGAGAGAGTACAATCTCATGTTAAGAATAGTGAAGAGGTGTGTTCCAAGGTTAGTAATATAGTATGGGATGAGGGTTTCTATTGGGCTAGTATAGACGTTAAATCTTTATATACTAGCATCAGTAAGTGGCATGGTCTAAAGGCAGTGGAGAAAATGCTAGGGGATGGACCTAGAACTTTCTTTATCATCAGTCTGTTGGATTTCTGTCTCACACACAATTGTTTTGAATTTGAGGGAAAATATTTTTTGCAAAAAGAGGGCACAGCTATGGGGGCAGCGTTTGCGCCCTCATATGCAATATTGTTCATGGCCCATTTTGAAAATAGTTACATTTACCCCTCTTTCTTCTACAGAAATAAGGTAGTCAAATACATGAGATTTATTGACGACCTTTTATTTTTATGTAGTGGTGTGCCAGAAGAGTTTAAAAATTTTGTGTCTGAGTTGAGGCAGAATGATTGGGGCTTAGATTTCACCAGTAACATAGGGGGAAGATCCATCCAGTATTTGGATGTAGAAATTTATGTGAGTCAGGAAAATATAATTCAATACAAACCATACTATAAGGAGACTGCAGCAGAGAATTTTCTCCATGCCTCTAGCATGCACAGTGATTCCTTGATTGAATCTCTCCCATTTGGTGAATTTAAAAGAATAGGAAGACACATTTCGGAAAAAAAGTTAATACCAGTAGAATTCAATAAAGTGGAAGGAAAACTATTAGAGAGAGGGTATTCTGTCATGAGTATAAAAAAAGCCAGGAGAAAGGTGGAAGATGAATTGGGCATAACTAGAAGGCCCAGCAAGAGAGTTAGATTTAAAGGGGTGGGATTATCTGAAGATCGTGACACTCAGTGTAAAAACAATAGTGGATTCAAGGAATTAGATGAGAAAATATTTTTTGTAACAAAATTCTCCCATTTTTCTCAAACTTTAAAAGAACTAGTGGATAGATTTTGGCCAATCATTTGTGAAGATGAGAAAATTGGAATGCTTTTTCCATCCCGGGTAACTTTTTCATATAAAAGATATTCTAATCTCAGGAAATTCTAAATTCCAGAAATAAGGATAAAGAGAGTGAAAGTGAGAGAAGGGGCTCATTTAGATGTGGAAAATGTAAAGTGTGTGAGTTAATTAGGAATTTGGATGGCTGTAAAATCAATGGGGTTAAATATAGAGCCAAGGAATTCTATAATTGCAACTCAACGGGGGTTGTATATATTATAGGATGTGGATGTGAGAGGCAGAATTGGTATGTAGGACAAACCACTAGAAGGGTTAAATTAAGGATTTTGGAACACCTGGGTGATATAAGGCACAAGAGAATGGAGAGCCCAGTAGGAAAGCATTTTTTTGATAAACATGGGGGGGTTCCAGAAGGATTTGTTTTCAGTGTTTTAGGTAGACCCAATGTGTTTGGAAATGAGGCCATTTTTCGTGAAAACTACTTCTGATGGAGTCAAGGTTCATTCTTAATTTGAAAACTATTTTTCCAAACGGGATGAACATGGAGGTTTAATATGTTTGTGATATACGTATATTCTCACAGTATATGGATCATAAATAATGCTCATAGTAAAGTCAGTTTATGTATATGTTCTTCACATACTTCTCAATGTTTTCAAATATATTTATTTAAATATATTTATGTAAATGGCTTGCAAGGTTAACATTGTGTGAAAAATAAGTATACAATTTCATTGTTAGTATTTATATTTATATGTATGTTTATAGTACTAAAATGAGAGTTATTTATTCTCTAAATTATTATGTCACATAGAGATGTCAAGTTTGCTTTAAGTAGTAATGAAACTATGGTAACAAATCAACTATAATAAGGTGCATTAATTGTTCAATTAAAGATTTGTATAAAAATGGGTGGAGCACTTAGTAAAAATGTATTCCAGGAGAAGGCGAAGGCCGAGGTACCAGAATAAAAAATTAGTATTGCAGCAGTTGGTGTTCTCCTTTTGTATTCTATATGTTTCTTTGGTAAAGAAGTGGAGGATTCGTATATATTTTTGAATTTCCCTATATAACCTTGCGACCTCACCTCCTTCCAATTTTATTCCTACTTACATAATAGCCCAACCTACAAAATCAGTCCTCATTACTCCCTAAAACAAACTAAAATGTTTCACAAACTAACCAAACTCTACTTCTACCTTCTCCAAAAACTCACTTGCTGTGGGGACATTCACCCTAATCCAGGGCCCAATATGTCTACTAACTCAAACTTACAACAGGCAAATCCTCTTTACATAAGGCCTTCCTCCTCTCTCCTCCTTTTGAATATAAATGCTAGAAGCATACTTAACAAAACCCATGACCTCCACGCCCTGCTAGCTCTATACAAACCAGAAGTTGCTGTACTAACAGAAACTTGGCTTAAACCAGAAAACCATAACAGTGAAACTACACCTCCTGGATATAACATTATACGTAGTGACAGAATTGGGAAAAAGGGGGGAGGTGTAGCAATACCATTCCAAGATCACCTCAAAATTCAACAATTCGAGTGCAATTCCAAAGACGTGAAAGATGTAGAACTAAGTCTTGCAAAATTAAAGCTTAATTCCAACAAACAATTAATTATTGCAGGGGGTTATATCCTACCAGGCAATAACACCACTATACTGGAAAGCCTACTAAACTGGATGTCAACCACTCTCCCACAAGAAACCTACTGTTAGAAGATTTTAATATTGACTGGGCTGACTGCACCAGCCAAACCCACACTACCTACATTAACCTCCACAGGTTCACCCAAATTATATCTGATCCCACTAGAATCGACAAAACATCCAATCGCCAGTCCATCCTAGACTGGATTTTGCTATCTGACCCCAGTCTTGCACAGCAGTCAGGCTGTCTTCCTGAAAGTCTGAGCGACCACCAAGCAACTTACATAATCAGGCACCGATCCCACCATATTCACCATCCCATCCTCAGAGCAATACATAACAAAAAGTCCTTTAGAACTACTGAATTAATCAGTGCACTAAAATGCTCTAATTGGACTACCCTAAAACAACTAACTCTAGACAAAGCTGTTGAGTACTTCATCTCTTTCCTAAACATCTTAAACTATCACACACCCTCTAGAACCATTAGGATCAAAACTAACTATGCCCCATGGCTAACTATAGATAACAAAACATTAATGAAAGAAAGGGGCAAAGCCTGGCTAGATTTTCACAAAAACAAAACCACCACCTTGAGACAACACTATCAAGAACTCCAGACAAAGCCAAAAAACAAATCAAACTTGACAAATCTAATTACTACAAATCCATACAAGAAAAATATGCTCATAACCCACATAAATTTTGGGCCACAATAAATACTTTGCTGCACTCAGGAAGATCCACCACTCCATTCCCTTTACTACAATGCAACCATGAAAACACTCCCACCCAATTTAATATATTTTTTACAGAAACAGTCCAAACCCTAGCCAACACCCAAAATAGTACTGGGACCCAAAGTTCAATAGACATCCCAACCCATCCCAACACACAAAACTACCTTTCCAGCTTTTTCCTGCACCCAGTCTCTACAAAAACAATTGCCTAACTCCTCAAAAAAAAATTAAACCAACCACACTGGCAGCTGATAATCTGCCAGCAGACTTCCTTCAGCTGACTTCTGAAGCAATAGCCTATCCAGTGTCTATCCTAATAAATAGGTCAATATCAGAATGTAAAGTACCCCATTCATGGAAAATATCACATATTATACCACTGCACAAAGGAGGTAAATCCCTTGAGATAACCAACTATTGTCCCATCGCTATTCTATCTCCTCTATCAAAAATATTGGAAAGAGTTGCTCTTTCTCAACTCATGCAGTTCCTTCTACAAAATGACCTATTATCCGAATCTCAGCATGGCTTTAGACCTTTCCATAGCACCACCACAGCACTACTCTCTTTCACTAACACCATCAGTCATCATAGAAACAAAGGGCTATTTGTATCCTCTATATTCTTAGACTTATCCATAGCCTTTGATGTGGTTAACCATACTATACTCCTGGAGACTCTATCTACCTTTAGTATAAGCTTCTCCACCATATCATGGTTCAGTAACTATTTATCAGACTGTCAACAAGCTGTCCTATGGCAAGGCCAACTGTCCCCGCTACTACCAGTAGCCATAGGCATCCCTCAAGAGTCGGTCCTTTGCCGTTCTCACTTTTTACTAATCAGACTGCCTCAGCCTCACCTTTAGCCTCAGTGGTGCAATATGCAGATGACACCACCATTATATGTGCATCCTGCACCCTAAATGAACTTCAAACCATAACTCAAAACAACTTTACCCTTGCAGAATCATGGTTCACTAACATCAAACTTATTCTTAATCCCAAAAAGACAAAACTCATTCTCTTCAGTCCTGGAAAATCTCACCCTCTAAACAACGACTTTACCATTACATCTAAAGACAAAATAAACATCAACCCAACCACACACACTAAAGTGCTAGGTGTTGAAATTGACAGTAATCCAAAATTTGACATACACATAGCCAAAACTATAAAGAAAGTTAACAAAAAAACTTGGTCTCCTTTATAGGAACAAACAGTTTGTCACCACACATACCAAAGCCACTATTGCAAGGACTCACCTCCTATCTATTCTCCTTTATGCCTCCCCTATCTTTACCAACCTTCGCCACTGCAAACTAAAAATGGAATCTTGTTACAACAAGATTGCCAAGTTCGCCACAGATGCCACGCATACATCCCATCACTGCCTTGCCCTCAAGCAACTAAATTGGTTGAGCTACCTCAGCTACTCCTACTAAACCAACTCTTAATAGCTCATAAGCTACTACCTTCCAGAAAAAGCCCCAGCCCTTCAGCACTTAATTCATCACTATACCACCACTAGAGCCTTAAGATCCAATGATCAAAACCTAATCAGTGTCACCAAACATAAAAATGAAGCTGGGAAATCTCTCTCTGCCTGCTCCATTGCCAACATCTGGAGCACACTCCCAATCCAGTTAACTTCTATCACCTCCCATCTCCAATTTAAAAAAAACTCCTCAAAACCCATTACTTAAATAATTGGCTTTGCTCATGCTACTTCCCAGGTTAATCCATACTCTGCACTGTTGCTAGGAATCCATCATGATCCATCTATTGCAATGATGAGTCCTTTTCAGTGCCAGTAGACCTGTGTAACTAATGTAATGTTCTGAACAGAAAGAGTAACCTTCTAGTAAAAAAAAATAAAGAAAAAAAAGGTAATTCTAGCTTTACATGCATCATTCAGTATTGCAACTACCTAGAAATTGTTAATGCTTGCTTATGTATGCCTATTTGTATTCTTAGATGTATTCACTCTTAGTGTTATGTGGAGCAACTACCTAGAAAATGTTAATGCTTGCTTATGTATGCCTTATATGTATTCTTGGATGTATTCATTCTTAGTGTTATATGGAGCTTTTCTCCCTGGGCCCCTGCTGAAAATGGACCTGTGTCCAGTCAGACTTCCCCGGTTAACAAATGTAAAATAAAATAAATAAAATGTACACACACACATATATATATATATATATATATATATATATATATATATATATATATATAAAAAATGTGCATTTTTTGTTTCATTAT
This sequence comes from Protopterus annectens, assembly GCF_019279795.1. Classification (NCBI taxonomy): domain Eukaryota; kingdom Metazoa; phylum Chordata; order Ceratodontiformes; family Protopteridae; genus Protopterus; species Protopterus annectens. The sequence goes on along the minus strand of NC_056743.1, from coordinate 795,131,911 downwards.
AAAAGGAAGTGGTATAGTACACAACTGTGTCAAAATAACTCTCTAAACAAAATTATATAATATGTAGAGTACCTTACCCCACAAACAGGGCAGCTGTTGCTTCTAGAAAACACCAATAATTCTTTTCCGTTTGTTTAAAGGACAAAATTGGTATATAGCATACAGATGTTTTCCTGTAGAGTCTCTCCCCTCCTTCAGAAGATGACCCGGTCTTCTCAGAAAAAATCCAAAGCCTTTCTTTCTTAATCCTGCATAATACCCAGAACAGACGTTCAAGGCAACCATTTCCTTTCTGTGAAATGCATGAAACTTGTAGAACTACTTTCTGCCTAGAAGGTATGTTTCATAAAGCAATAGGCCTAATTACAACTATTTACATCCTTTCTGTATACCACTATGACAAGAACACCACACTGTTCTTCTCTGTCCTCCACTGCCCTCCATTCTTTCTCTGTATACACACACATGTATTCCAGTAAGACAACAACATCAGTCCAAAATTAATGTACTTTATTAGATGTGGCCACACCAAATAACATAAACCAGGTTTTGCTCTTACACGAACATCCTCAGTGTTTAATGTTATATCACAAAATCTGATGATGATTACTTCTTTACATTTATCACTGATGGGGGCTCGGAACAGAGTCGGCCTTCTTACCAAGTTCGCACCAGCCGAAAAACACTCGAGCTAAGTCTCTACCCAGTATGCCCTATTCACTGTTACCTCAGATATCATTTGTTGCATAGCCGTAAAGCCGCGTTTCAGCTGGGCTCTCAGCTAAGTGGAACGTTTTTGATATTTGTGTGAAAAATGTTGGATATTTTCATATTTTATTAAGTGATTAGTATTGCCAGTGTCTTTTCTTCTGTCTAACCTTGTTTTTCCTCTCTACCCGTTGTTACCCCTGGTAAACTTTCAAGTACCATTGTTGATACGGCCTTTCCTCCCTTACCCTTGTGGTATTTCTTCAATACCATAGTTGGTATTGTCTCTCCTGATTAACCTATTAGCTTTGTCTTTTATTCAGGTGTTTCCCTTCTTTTCTGTACATACCAGTGTGTTATATTTGTGACTTTTTTGAATGGAGTTGACTTTCTTCTAGTTGGATTATACAGTTGGCCTGTGGTGTATTTTCTGTCAAGATGTCGGATAAGAAGGGTACTTCAGGTTTTAAGCATTGTACTTCATGTAAGGGAAAGTTACCTAATAGTGATTCTCATGATGACTGTGTATACTGTTTAGGAGTGCCCCACCTTTCAGTGCAGCCTCCGTGTGACATTTGTTAGAGTTTCAGTCAACGCACCCTTAATGAGTGCAAAAATAAACTCATACTGAAAGGGTTACTCAAGTCTTCCTTCTCAGAAGCCATTTCTGTGATGGAGGTCTTAACCCCTTTTTCTAAGGACAAAAAGAGATCCCACTCTGTTCCTTCTTCACCATCGGGTGATCAGAACAAGCCTGTCCCAAAGTTATCTTTGGAGCATAAATCTGCCTCTTCGGCTCCGTCTTCATTGGCTCTGACCATCTTGAAACCTTTGATACAGGCACCTGTTTTGGCACTGGTCCTGCCTCCAGCACCGGTCATTGAGCTTACTACGCCTATTTCAACTTTGGCACATGTGGCTGCTTCGGCTCAGGGCACACCTTTGACTACTCCATTTGCTTCCATTTTGGAACCGACCATTTCGGCTCTGAGTGCCACTTCGGCACTGAGCGTTGTACCGACCTCACTGGATTTGACCCCTTTACTTCCAGTCTCGAAACTAGAGACTTTGGTGCTGGAAGACCTTGCACCACTGACCCGATACTCCCCTTCTGTAGATCCGTTTCTGGGCCAAGTGCATAGCCCCTTCATCGATCGTCTGGAGTATCCACTAAATCCACCAGGAGCCTGTCGGAACATGACATGGTGCATCTTGTAGACCAGCTATTGTTAGCCAGGGGAATTCCCTCACTTTCTAAGACCCATCCACCTGCAGGACATGGGTCGTCTTATCCCCGGACTCCATCTTACACTCCTCCTTCGACCATCTCTGTTCCGAAGCTTTCTGCTCTGACATCCTTCTTGGAACCCATCACCTTGGCACCTACGGTGCATCTCACTCTGGCTCTGAGTTTGTCCCTTTGGTCTTCGGTTCCCTCTAAACTGGTCCTTCCTCAATCTGGGAACTAGGGACAGGCGCGGTGGCCTGAGGTACGGAGCTGCCTCTCTCCTCGGTTCCATCCTTGGTGCTGATAGCCATGTCCACGCTGATCCTGCTTGAGACTCCATCTGTGGGGACAAGTTTGTCGGAGTGGGGTGTGACCCCCATCCCGAGGTTGTCTCTCTTGGTTCCGGGCTCCCATCCCTCTTTGGGCGGGCCTCCTTCCACGTGATGGAGAGGGCTTTTGCTTCTGGCAGCACTCCTGTGATGTCAGAACCCCAGATGTGAAGTTGTTCAATCTCGCCATTCATTCTTACACATGGGGTTCGGAGTCAATCCCTCGGCTCCAAGTCCGCTGCTTTCACAAGCTCGAGGTTTTAGAGTAGCTCAATGCCAAGTCCCTGTTCGATGATGCTCTCTGCCTCACCTCAGATCTAGTTTGCCGCTGCAGCAGATTGGAGGTCGAGAGTGGAGCTCGGGCCAGTATTTCTAATTTCTAATTATTATTGGATAGTTAACTTTAGAGTCTTTACTAAAAACTGTATTTCTTGGATAGTTAGCCTTAGCTTTTTGTTCAGGCATTGTCCTTAGTGTTAACAAATTTTTGTCTTCATAGAGCGGCTGCTCTTAGGCCTTTCATTGGTCGCGTTTGAGTTTTCTCCCCTATCCTGTTTAAAAAGTTTAAAGCTTTAAAGTTTGAGTTTAACTAGATAATATTAGCTGTTCTAGAATTTTGCAGCTTTAGCGTTTTTTTCTTAGTGTGCGTGTTAGTTTATTCAGCTATTTAGTTTGTTTTTTATTTATCTAGAGTGGTTTGTGTCTAGACAGTTTATATATATATTTAGATAGATTTAGATATATACTGTTTGTCTTGGAAATATGGCTGATCATAAAGAGAGAGAAAAACAAAAGTTTGGATTCAAGAAATGCCTTAAGTGTGGGCAGAAAATATCAGTTACTGATCTGCATGTCAGTTGTGTGTACTGTTTGGGGGCAGTCTATCTTCAGGAGGACTGCTCCATTTGTCACTCCTTTAGCAGCAGGGGATTGCTGGAATGCAGGAGAAAACTGGTAGACAGGGGTCTGTTAAAACCTGATTTCCAGGAATCTCTTGACAAGGCCGACCAGACTTCAAAATCTTTGAAGGAATCCAAATCTTTGAAAGCTTCTTTGGAGCCGAAGACTTCGGCTCTGAAACCTGCTGAGAAAGTGCGGTCGCCGGTTCCGCAGTCCTCAGAACTGAGCACCGAGCTGGTTTTTCGGAGCTGGTCCCCGGTATTGGAGCCGGTCTATGAAACTTTGAAATCGCCCATTTTACAGTTGGTGGCTTCGTTGATCCCTTCAACTCATTCTTCGAGGAGCCTCTCCGATGTGAATGTGGACCGAGTGGTGCAGAGGCTCCTTGAGAATCTGGCACTAGCCAAATTGTTGTCTGCTCTCTGACCCAACTGGTTTCGGAACCGAAGACTGTCTTACCTACTGTGTCTACTCTTCCTCCAAGCCAAGCTGGGCCTTCAGAGCCAGGGGAGGTGGACTTGATGGTTGTGGAACTCTCAGAGCCGAGGCCTGTTCCTGTGCCATCAGCTCTGTCGACTCAGACTACTTCGGTGCCGTTCGAGGAGTCTGGGAGCCGACACTCTCCGGTCAGCTCCGGTGGGGAGAGTCGAACCAATGGGTCTATTTCCACCTTTCCTCTCAGAGCTTCGGCGTGGATGAGCTTGGTTCCTTCCTCTGAGTCGGAGCCCACTGTTTCGGCACCGGGGAGGATGGCATCTTCTTCGGAACCAGCTACTTCCTCATGTTGAAGCAGTGGAACCTTCAGTGCCATGAAGAGTAATGTCTTCCAAGACACCCACTTCATCAGGGCCTTCCTCCTCATCCCCGAAAGTGCCGCCTTCTACCCCTGCATCACAGGTCCCTGTAAAGCGTCAAGACCCAAAGCCTCAGGTAGCCACATTCGGTGACCCATGTTCTACCGAGACCTGACCAGAAGCTCCCACTGATGAGGTTCCCAGGAAGAAGCTTTGCAAGAGGAGGCATTTAGACTCCCCACAGGAGTCTGTCACATCAGACACTGACTTAGAGGAGTCAGAAGGGTCTTCACGGTCCCCCTTGGAGGATATCTCCTTTGCTGATATCCTTGAAGTCCTGAAACAGAGAGGTGACTGGCAGTCCATTTGCCCTACTGATGGATGAGTCGTTGCTTCTGAAGGCTTTTGGGTCTCAACCTTCCACCTCCTGGGTGACTCCACCCTTCGATGAACTAATGGAGTTGGTTGCTCGAAAGGCGTGGGAGTCTCCTGATACTGTGGAACCTGTCTCTCGGAGGCCCAACAGGTTTATTACATCGCCATAGGACAAAATGTTTCTTACCAAGGGAGTGCAGGTTGATGCCATGGTGGTGGCAGTGGTGGCCACCAAGAAAGAGATGTCTGAAACCTCTTCTACTGTCCATCCTCCTAATAGAGACTCCAGGATTATTGACAGGTATGGGAAACACATTTTTAGTTCAGCGACTTTTGATATGCGATCTCTCAACAATTTGACACATTTTACCTGACTTCAAAGAGATCTCCTTGGAGATACTCTACAGAGTATTACAGCTGAAGGCGTTCCCGATAAGGTAACATCCCAGCTCAATACCCTTAATTTCATAGTTAACTCGTCCATGCATATAATTTCCCATGCAGCTGATGGTTCGAGTCAGGCAGCGGGTTCAGCAATAGCTCTTTGGAGACATTCCTGGATGGGCTTATGCTCCTTTGTGGAAGCCTTCAAGTCTTCCTTTGTTAATACCCCATTTAATGGCTCGTCCCTTATCGGGCCTAAAGTCAAGGAGACCCTCACTAGGTGTGAACAAGATGGATAGACTCTAGCTGCCGTAGGAGTCTTTTTTTCCACCACTACTAGACCTTACCCCAAAGGTTAAAAGGGAGGAAAAATGTGGTTCTGGAAGTCCCAAGGAGCTTTTCAGAACACATATAGTGAACCCCCCTCCAGGGGCAGAGGAGGGGGTAATAATGGAAGATGCCACCTAGGCGGCAGAGGAGGTCTGCAGAACCAGGGCGACAGGGATCAGTTCTTTGGCAAGCCCTACCAGCGCTCCTGAAAGGAGGCCCAACTGTCCTACTCTGGAGGCATTTGGGGGTTGCTTGGCTTTGTATCCAGATGCCTGGCTAGAAATTACAAAAGATTCTTGGGTTCAAAGCATTGTTACCAGAGGTTACGTCATCCCATTCTCAGAACCACCCCCTGTACGAAAGAAAATCCCAGATGTTCCACCCAGTCTCAGGGGTCAAGCAGCCATAGAAATTCAAAGGCTGCAGGAAAAGTCATTCAGCCAGTCCCAGCAGACCAAATAGGATCCGGAACCTACTCCAGATTCTTTTTAGTTCCAAAGAAAACGGGGGACTGGAGGCCCATCTTGGACCTCAGCAGACTCAACACCTTTGTAAAGAAGGAAAAGTTCTGAATGGTCATGCTTTAATCGATTCTTCCGTTTCTAGGAACGGATGATTGGATGTGCTCTATAGATCTCAAGGATGTGTAATAGCATATCAAAATGGCCAAACCATCCAGAGATCACTTGCGTTTCTAGCTGAGAGCCAGTCACTATCGGTTCCGAGCACTGCCCTTTGGTTTCACAACAACCCCCAGAGTGTTTACCAAATGCATGGCAGGGGTTATGGCTCACCTGAGGCATCTAGGATTCCGAGTGTTTCCGTATCTGGGTGACTGGCTTCTCAGCACCAACTGCAGGCATCAACTACTTCAAGTCAGGGATCACACTCTCAATCTGTGCTCTGTTAGGAATAACTATAAATTTCGACAAGTCTGCATTTTCACCATCACAGCGTATCTCCTTTATCAGAGCAGCCTTGGACTACCACCGCCATGGTAAAATTGCCACTGGACAGAATAGTCACTCTTTGACAACAGGTATCAGACATTCTGACAAACAAAAAAGTACCAGCATCTCAAGTATTGAAACTACTAGATGTTCATCGTGTTACCCTGCTGCAGTCATCACACTTGGGTTATCCTGTCATCAGGTGGTCCCGCAGTTGTCCGGAATTCCAAAGTCTTGGTCCGGCGTCGGTTGCTGTCGCTTCTTCCCTGACGTCAGTGCGCCAGGGGTATAAATAATGCATCCAACGCCATTTTCTTCAGTCTTTCTTGCCGCGCGGTGCCCGAAGCAGAAGCAGTTCGCAAGTGCCGGTCGGCCGACCCCTGAGATTTTCAAATTCGAATTTCAGATCCAAAGTCTTCTATAAAGCTAAGTACCCCATTGGGGAAACTTTTCTTGCCTCAGACCGATGTCAGAAAAAGTTAACATTTGTATTTCTTGGGGGAAGCAAATACCTCATAAGGATTTTCATTCTTACTGTATACCTTGCCTAGGACCAGACCACGACGTGACTGGTTGTCGTTTTTGTGCTAGGTTTAATAAGTGTACTATTAAAAGACGCTTTGATTTCGCGCACTACTTCGGTAGAAAATTTAACTATACGATGCCGTCGGAGCAACCGACTACCGGCGTGCACAAAAAACGCAAGGATAAGGACAGGCAGCCTAGACCCAAGCCAGACTCCGAAGCCTCGGCCGGACAAGTCTCCGGTTCACCGGTCTTCAGTGAGGCTCCGATGCAGCCCCTGACTACCACAGATTTGGAACCCGAGACCGCTGCAGAGCCTTTGATGGAGAGTACTAGGCCGACACAGCCATTTTGTTTAGCCTCTACCGACGACACTACAGAAAAAGATGGTGCTGCAGAAACACCTTCGGTTTCTGAAGGCGTCTTCAGACCGACGACGCTCACCATAAAAACGTATCCTAAGTCTAAGACTCTTATTAAGCCAAAAAAGACTGCACTTCAGTCCCCAGTTCAAGGCCACATGCCTAAGAAGCAGATGCTTAAAATGGCTGAAGATTTGATCTCTTTAATCAGGGGTTCCCAACCCCCACCCGACAAAAGGCCTAGACAAGAGGAAGATTATGCCTCCTCTGAACAAGTGTCTATTTCCTCAGGCTCCACAGAGGACCAAGATTTCTCCTTTTCCCCTTATGAGGATTCTGATGCTGAGGAATTCTATTCCCTCAGCTTCTCCTCCTGAAGACTACTCCTTGGGGGAAACTTTACACATTATGAGGGAACATTTTCATTGGGAAGGTCAGGACTACTCTGACTCAAAGAAAAGGCTCAGAGTTTCTTTTACTCCCCCAGCACAGACCACTTGCCATCCCCCCAGTTTTAGACATTGTGGATGATATTTACTTAGAATCTAGTTTGAACCCAGATTCTCTGCCTCCTGCACCAGCCAAACCAGACAGATACTATAGAGTGCCTGACTCCCACAAATTCCTTTATAAAAAGCCCTGTTGCTGATCCAGAGACTATCTCCCAGGGTCCCAAAGGGGCTAAGGCTTCTATGGCAAAAAATCCTGTACCCTTTGAAAGGGACTCCAGAGCACTTGACAGGTGGTGGAAAAAGGTTTACACCTCTGCCACTCTAGCTATGAGAGCACTAAATTGCCAATTTCACATGCTAAAATATCAACAATTTCTAATGTCTCAGTTAAAACAAAAAATGAACACACTCCCTCAACAGCCTGAATTGAAAGAAATGCAGGATCTGTTGCATGCAACTGAACAGGTGGGCAAACATACTTTACAATGTGGATTTGATTCTTTAGAGGCTTCCTGCAGAGCAGCTGTCACTGGGTCTGTTATACGTAGGCATGCTTGGTTAAAAGAACAAGCTCTGCCTGATCATGTTAAGGCAAAGCTTCTAGATGCTCCCTTACAGCAGGATGTTCTATTTGGAGTTAAAGCAGAAGAAGTCTTAAAGAAAATGGAGGATAAGGCAAAATCCATGCAGACAGTCAAAGATTTTCTACAGGTACAGCCCCCTCGCTTCAGCAGAAATTGGCCAACAAAAAATTGGTCCTTTCCAGTTACTGACAGACCACAGAGGGGTAAATGCAGACATCCAAGAGGCAGAGGACAACCACAAACCCAATACAAACCTCGACAATGGGGCACTGCAACACAGAAGGGAGGAGAAGACAGGCCCCAAACTGCTAGAAGGCAAACTCAATGACTTACAGCTCATCCGGCCAAGCAACACTCTCTTGGCAGCTCCCTTGGGAGGAAAACTCGCACTCTTTACAGACAACTGGCACATTGTCATAAAGGACAAATGGGTCCTAGACATAATTTCAAGAGGATACAGATTCCATTTCCACACCTTGCCAATGAAAAGAGGAATGCCAAACCTGCCACAAAATCAATGGGTAGAGGCACAAAACAAATTACAGCTCTCATGGACATGAGAGCCATTCAACTGGTACCTGCACGGGAGCAAGGCCAAGGATTTTACTCAAGACTCTTTCTGGTTCCCAGAAAGGACAATGCCTGGAGACCAATTCTGGACCTTTCAATTCTAAACACCTTCTTACAAGTACCCAAATTCAAGATGCTAACACTACAGCAGCTTCTTCCCATGCTGGGCAAGAAAGCATGGCTAGTAACGTTGAACCTCAAGGAGGCATACCTGCATGTCCCTATCAGACAAAGTTGCAGAAGATACCTCCGTTTCATTGCAGGTTCAACCCATTACCAATTCTCTGCACTGCCCTTTGGCTTATCCACTGCGCCCAGGGTCTTCACAAAATGCCTGGCACCAGTAATTGCATACTGCAGACTAAGAGGAATTCAAATATACCCATACCTGGACGACTGCCTCATCCAAGCAGAAAGCAAGGACATCCTCTTACAACATCTGTTTTTTGTAAAACATCTTCTAAGTTGCCTAGGGTACACAGTGAATGAAAAGCAATCAAATCTAGTACCCTCACAAAATGACATTCCTGGGTGCCAGCTTGAATACAACGGCCCAGAAGGCTTATCTGACACCAGACAAACAACTACAACTGACTCAATATATCAAAACAATGGCAACAAAGACCCAGCTCCCTGCAAGAAAAATTCTGCAGGCCTTGGGCTTCATGGCATCTTGCATTCCACTAATACTATTTGCAAAGCTGCATATGAGGAAATTACTGTGGTACCTAAAAAGCGTATGGTCTCAACACAGCCAAAGCTTGGACACAATGATATCTCTCATTCCCTGCCTACAACAGGAGTTTCTAGGGTGGTCACAGGCATGTCACCTCAAAAAGGGTCAGCCTTTCACCTTGCCCCCAGCCAGGCAAACTATGACAACAGATGCATCGGACTATGCCTGGGGGGCACACATGGCAGGACAGTGTGTTCAAGGCATATGGACTGCAGATCAAAGGAATCTGCACATCAATCAAAAAGAAATGCTAGCTGTACAGAATGCTCTGACAGCCTTCAAAAACCTATTACATCCAGGACAACTTACAGTAAGGACGGACAACACCACAGTAATGTGGTACATAAACAAATAAGGGGGTACACACTCCTACCCTCTATGCAGGCAAGCAATGACCTTGTGGAACACAGCACTGGCTTACCAAGTTCAGTTACAAGCTCAATTCCTGCCAGGAAAAAAGAACACATTGGCAGACGACCTCAGCAGAAACATCGTGGATCCCCACAAGTGGAAACTGGATCCACAAGTATTTACAACGATAACTCAAAAATGGGGCCTTCCAGAAATAGATCAGTTTGCCAGCCCCCAAAACTACCAGCTGACAAAATTTTGTACAAGGACACTTCACCATCAAGCTTGGAAAGTGGACGCACTCTCATTCAGATGGAAAAACCTGACAGCATATGCCTTCCCTCCATTGCCTCTCCTCACAAAGGTGCTTCTAAAAGTCAGAAAGGAGGGACCACGACTGATACTCATAGCCCCAGACTGGCCACGCCAGCACTGGTACCCACTATTAAGGAATATGGCCCAGGGCCCTCCTTGGATTTTACCACAAAATGCCCATTTGCTCACACAGCAAAACAATCAGATTCTACACAGCCAACTCAAAACCTTAAATCTGGCTGCATGGCAAATCACCTAACCATCCAGCCAGCTCCGCTTTCCCAAGCTGTTATGGATGTTATTCTGGAAGCTAGGAGGCCCAACACCAGAAAGGCCTACTCGGACAAATGGAGAAGGTTTTGCGTCTGGAGCCAAGCTAAAGGCCAAAATACACTTCAGCCTCACATGCCTCAGATTCTACAGTATTTAATGGAGATGTTGCACAAAGGATTTTCTTTTTCTTCCATTAAAATCCACGCATCAGCTATTTCAGCTCATTACAACACGGATCCACCCTTATTTTCACATCCACTTCTAAGGCAGTTCCTCAGAGGGGAAAAAAACATTAGGCCTCCCAGGAGAGCACCTACACCAACATGGGACCTCAACTTTGTTCTGGAAAAACTTGCGCTATCTCCCTTTGAACCAGCTTTCTCTGCAGATCTACAGTTTATATCATGGAAGACTGCTCTGCTGCTAGCAATAACTTCAGCCAGGAGAGTCTCAGAGCTGCAGGCACTAATGGCAGTGGAACAGAGTCCCTCTACGAACTAATCCTTCCTTCATGCCTAAGGTGGTTTCTAGTGTGGCTTTAAATCAAACCATTCATTTATCCACCTTCTTTCCAAATCCACAGAACAAAGGAGAAAGACTTCTGCATTCCTTGGACATTCACAGACAACTTCGTTACTACTTCGATAAAACTAAGATTTTCAGAAAATATGACCAGCTCTTTGTATCCTATGCTACAGCTTCACAAGGGAAGGCCATATCAAAACAAACCATTTCCAAACGGATAGGACATTGCATTCGTTTTGCTACACCCATCATGGAAAACCAGTTCCTGCTACCATTAGGCCCCATTCTACCAGGGCAACAGCTACACCTACAGCCTTCCTCAGGGGGGGTTCCAACCAAGGATATTTTGGAAGCTGCAACTTGGAGTTCAGTACACACCTTTACCAAACACTATCACTTACCACTTTACTCTAAGACTAGGGCTGGCTTTGCCACTGCAGTTCTGCAGGGCCTTCTAGCCTACTCTAACCCTCTATGATTCCACCACCCATCCTTAGTTTTGGGATTCTACCCAAGTGTGATGACTGCAGCAGGGTAACACAATGAACATAGTACAGTTTTGTACCTACCATAAATGTAGATGTTCGAGTGTTCACCCTGCTGCAGTCCAGGTTACCCTCCCTCCTTCCCCTCTGATCTAACTGGCTAAATCTCTACAATTCCTTCCTGAAGTATTTGCTTACAGATGAAGGGATTTTGTGTTAGTGCAAAAAAATTCTTAAATTGGTTCTATTTACTGACCACCTTTTTGGGGGCACCTGACATCTGGGACAAGAAAAACTGAAGAAAATGGCATTGGATGCATTATTTATACCCCTGGCGCACTGACGTCAGGGAAGAAGTGACAGCAACCGATGCCGGATCAAAACTTTGGAATTCCGGCCGACTGTGGGACCGCCTGACGACAGGATAAACCAAGTGTGATGACTGCAGCAGGGTGAACACTCGAACATCTACATTTATGGTAGGTACAAAACTGTACTGTACTATGGCAGCAACTCTCATAGCAGTTCCTCTGGGCCATATGCACATGAGAATACTTCAGTGGTTACTTTTCACGCAGTGGTCTTACCAACAACTTCCAATGTCATTCTTGATAATGATTACAGATTCATGCAGAAAGGATCTTCAACGTTAGTTGACCAACTATCATGTAACAGTAGGTCGTCCATTTGTTCTTCCCCGCCATCAGCCACGGTGACCACGGATGTTTCTCTGATAGGGGGGGGGCTTTTTCAGGGATGTATTGCCCAAGGCACCTGGTCAGAGACAGAGTCACTATTGCACATCAATGCTCTGGAGATGAGAGCAGTACTTTTGACATTGCAGTACTTCCAAGACTCTCTTCCTCTGAGAACAATTGAGATTCAAACCAACAACATGTCAGTAGTCTGGTATATCAACAAGCAAGGGGGAACCAAGCCTTATCCCTTATGTTGAGAGGCCCTGAGAGTCTGGCAGTGGCTGTATCCACCGGGCACTTTCTGATAGTGACGCACATCCCGAGGAAGTCCAACATGATAGGGACAAACTGAGCAGAGCCATTCTGATGTCGCAGGAGTGGTCCCTCAAAGATGATGTAGCGGAGATGATTTTCCGCAGATGGGACCAGCCTTGCTGCAACCTGTTTGCACCCCGTATGAATGCCAAATACAGAAGCTACTTTGCCCTGAATCCCCCACCAGGGGAGAACCCAAGGGATTCTCTCTTATACACTTGGCCCCTGGGACTTCTGTTTGCCTTTCCACCAATTCCCCTGATTCCAAAATTCTTGCAGAAAGCCAAAGCCCTGGGGTGGACTGTAATTCTGATAGCCCTGTATTGGCCTCAACAGATTTGGTTCCCCTTCCTTCGACTGTACCAAATAGAGGAACCTTGGATTCTGGACCCAGTTCCACATCTACTGACACATTTGTTAGGGGCTCTTCATCGTTCTCTTCATTCCCTCAGATTGACAGCTTGGCTGCTCCGATTTCCAACATAGCCAGGTCCCACAATTTTTCCTTGGAGGTACAGCACATCCTTGTATCCTCTCATAAAGCTTCCACCAGAAAATTATACACCAGCAAATGGAAGCGATTTGCTTTCTGGGCTTCGAAAAATGATATTGTCCCGTACGTCGCTCCAATTGCTAGCATTTTAGAGTTCTTGACTAAGCTTTTTAATGAAGGTGCTGCAGCTGCCACCGTATGAGTTCAGTTGGCTGAATTTCAAATTTTCATCTCTGATCAGAAGGTTTTAATCTTATGTTTCACAGATTATGTAGAGCCTTCTTAAAAGGTACCATACATCTTAGACCACCAATTAGACAACCTTTCACTCCCTGGAATCTAAATTTTGTTCTATCAAGGATTATTCTTCCTCCATTTGAGTCTGCATCATCCTGCCAACTAAAATTTCTGTCTTGGAAAAACATCTTTTTAGTGGCCATTACATCAGCATGTAGAGTGTCCGAACTTCAGGCCTTATCTATTAAACCCCAACATTTGATTTTTCACCCTGACAGAGTGTCGCTCAGGACTAACCCTTCCTTCCTTACAAAGGTATGTTTGGAGGCTAATCTGAATCAAACTATTGAACTCCCAACTTTCTTCAGTAACCATTCCAACAAGTTGGAGTATATGTTGCATAAACTTGATGTTCACAGACAACTCAGATTTTATTTGGAAAAAAACAAAAGAATTTAGGAAATCAGAACAACTTTTTGTCTCATGCTGACACCAAGAAAGGGTGTCAAAAGTTACTCTTTCCAAATGGTTGACTGATTGCATAAAATTCACATATTCCTCCATAAATCAACCGTTAGAACATAGAGTGTAAGCGCATTTCACTAGGGCTGTTTCTACTTCTTCAGCTTATATGGCTAGGCTGCCTTTGGACATGATATGTGCAGCTGCCACTTGGTCTAAGCCTCATACCTTCATTATGCATTACAAAGTAGATAAGGCCTCCAGGGACAGGACTTCCTTTGCTTCCACTGTCCTCAGGAATATACTCCCGTGGGCCACCCAAGATGAATGGTGCTTGGGACGCTACCCATGTGTAAGAATGAATGGCGAGATTGAACAACTTCACATAAAGAAGTTATGCACTTACCATAATGTTCCATGTGAGTTGTTCATCTCGCCTTCACTGTTACATTCTCACCCACCTTCCCCCTCCAGGCTTCTCAAAGAACGAGTACAAGTTTTTGCGGTTTGGTGTGTCTTGGTATAGGATTTCTTACTCCGGCTGGAGTAATGTTCATCTGTTTGTTATGTTATATATGTTGGGATCAGCAAACTAGATCTGAGGTGAGGCGGAGAGCATCATGGGATAGGGACTTTGCCTCGAGCTACTCTAAAACCTCGAGCTTGTGAAAGCAGCTGACTCGGAGCCGAGGAATCGGCTCTGAACCCCATGTGTAAGAATGAAGGCGAGATGAACAACTCACATGGAACGTTATGGTAAGTACATAACTTATTTTTTTCACCCCCTGAGCTACAGCTTTCACAGACCACCCCCCGGGACACCGGGCAGAGAAGCCACAGGACACCCCTGTTCAGGGTACCCACTCTTCCGAGTCCTCCTCAGAGACCCCCCACTGAGGAGCCCCCTCGAAAAAAGACGTGCAAGAGGAAGCACATGGACTCACCCAAGGAGACTTAACGGAAGACATGAATTACGATGGTGGTGAAGGGTCCCCACGGTCACCTCCTGATGATGTTTCCTTCGGAGACATCCTGGAAATGTTAAAACAGAGAGGTGACTGAAGCCCTCCAACCCTTCGTCTGAGGAGTCTGTGTTCCTGCAGGCTTTTCATGCCTGGCCTTCTATGTCTTGGGTGACCCTGCCTGCCAATAAGATCACCCAGCTTGCTTGGAAGAACACTGATTCCATTGAGGCGATCCCTCAGAGACCAGACGAAATTCCTTCCCCTTCCGAGGAGAATCCGCATTGGTCTAAAGGGTTACCAGTTGATGCTATGGTGGTGACAGCAGCGGCCACCAAAAAGGACTTAGCTGAGGAAAGTCCTGCTGTCCACCTGCCCAACACGGAGTTCTGGCTGGTGGACAGACTTGGAAAGTGTGTTTTTGTATCAGGGACTTTTGCTATATGGTCCCTGAATTATTTGGCACATTTTACAAGGCTCCAGAGGGACTTGATCTCCGAACTCTCTGGGACGCTCGCAGGACAGTTGTCTGACTAGGTCAGGGACAAAGTGGCCTTGCATCTCGCAACCTTGGAATCAATATCCAACTCGTCCATGAGGTTGCTGTCACATGCGACCGAGAGGGTGGCTAGAGCAGCGGGTTCGGGCATTGTTATGAGGCATCATGCCTGGATGTGCTTTTGTGACCTCCCGGATCCCTTCAAGTCTTCCTTTCTGAGTGCTCCCATCAAAGCTTCGTCCATTTTTGGCTCCAAAGTGAAGGACATGCTAGCCAGGTGCGAGCAAGATGGAAAGACCCTGTCTGCCATAGGCCTATGGTTTTCCAACCCTCAACATACCTTCTCTAGGAATCAGAGAAGTGGAAAAATGTGGCATAAAAAAATCTCAGGGTCCTTTCCATGCCACATGTGTTGATGATACCCCCTAGAGGCAATGGGGTTAACAATTCTGGAAACCGTCCCTATAGAGGCAGAGGGGATCCTCTTAACCAAGGTTCCAGGGACTATTTCTCTGGACAGCCTTATCAGCGCTCCTGAGGAGCAGCCAGATTGCTTACCTCTGGAAGCAGACGAGGGTCATTTCTCTCTGCATCAAGCTGCCTGGCAATCTATCACCACCGATCATTGGGTGCAGATCATTATCAACAGAGGTTACACCATTCCCCTTTTTTGTCAGCCAAATTTTCCAAGACAACTTCCCTACGTTCCACCCAGTCAAAGGTAAGAAGCAGCTTCAGAGATTATAAAGCTGTCTCAAAAGAGAGTCATCCAACCAGTCCCATCATACCAGTATGGATACGGATTTTACTCGAGATTCTTTTTGGTGCCAAAAAAGACAGGGGGACTGGAGACCCATTTTGGATCTTAGCAGCTTAAACAAGTCTGTCACCCAAACCAAATTCAGGGTGGTAACGGTTAAGTCCATTCTCCCCTTTTTAAGAGAAGGCGATTGGATATGCTCTATAGATCTCTGGGATGCGTATTGCCACATCAAGATGGACAAACGCTCCAGGAGTCCGCTTTGCTTCCGGCTAGGAGCCAGTCATTGTCAATTCCGTGCCCTGCCGTTCGGTCTCTATACAGCCCTCAGAGTGTTCAAGAAATGCATAGCAGTGGTAACAGGTCACTTGAGACTAAAAGGATTCTGGGTGTTTCCATATCTGGATGAATGGCTCCTTACCACCTCCACTAAGCATCTTCTAGTAACAGCACTGCATTATACTGTCTCTGGCAAAATTGTTTGGAATAACGATACATTGAGAGAAATCAAATCTTACCCCTACACCACAAATAGATTTCATTGGAGCAGTGTTCAATACTCAGTCCTGTGTGGTACCAGTCCCAGTTCACAGACTCCATTGATTGAGGCATGATCTCCGAGTGATACTCTCTCAAACAACAGTCTCTGCAAGGGAAGTTCTTCTGGCCCTAGGCTGTATGGCAGTGTCAATCTCAATAGTGCCTCTAGCGAAGCTACATATGCAGATTCTGCAATGGCTCCTTCTGTGTCAGTGGTTCCCAAACTATCACCCCCCCCCTCTGTTATCAGATTCGAATAACCAACTCCTGCAAACAGGACCTGCTTTGATGGATGAGGCCAGACATAGAACTTTGGAGTTGTCCGTTTCAGTCTCGTCAACCCACAGCCACTGTGACCACGGATGCTTCCCTGATCAGGTGGGGGGGCCATTTCCAGGGAAAGACTATCCAATGCACATGGTCCACCTCAGAGGCCCACCTGCATGTCAGTGTTCTGGAATTGAGAGCTGTGCTCCGGGACAATTGCAGTTCTGTCAGACAATATGTCAGTGGTCTGGTATGTCAACAAGCAAGAGGAACCAAGTCCTACCCCCTTTGTCGAGAAGCCATGAAAATTTGGCAGTGGGCGATAGCTTCCAACTGCTTTCTGATAGCAATGCATATCCCGGGGAGCTCCAGTGTGATTGTGGACAAACTGAGCAGATGCATCCTCATCCCTCAAGAGTGGTCCCTCAGCCCTGAGGTGGCATCAGTAATCTTCAGCGACTGGGGCCAGCCTTCCTGTGAACTTTTCTCCTCCCCATCAAACAAGTGCAGCAGCTACTCCCCCCGGAGGGGAGTCACCGAGGGACGCTCTGATCCATGATTGGCCCACAGGACTTCTACATGCTTTTCCTCCCATCCCTCTGATCCCGCAATTTCTAAAGAAAGTTCTTTGGTTGAGATGCAAGGTGATCCTCATAGCCCCATTCTGGCCTTGGCAAGTTTGTTTCCCCTTCCTTTGGCCTCACCTTTTATGTCTGCCATGGATTCTGGACCCTCTACCAGATCTGATCACTCACCCCCAAGGTTTGAGTCACCCAAATCTGCCCAGTCTCAAGCTGACAGCTTGGTTTCTCCACTTCCACTAGTCGCCAGGCATGCTGATCTCTCCTCATCTGTTTAAGACATCATTCTGGCCTCTCACAAACCATCCACCAGAAGACTATATCAGGATAAATGGAAAAGGTTCTCCATCTGGTCCAAGGATAACATGCTAGACCCGTATTTGGCTCCAGTAACTGCAGTGCTTCAATACTTGGCTAAGTTTTTTGATAATGGAGCCTCAGCCTCAACGGTATGAGTACATCTAGCAGCAATTTCCACAATGGTATAGATGGCACCCCTCTTATCTCTATACGCCTTTACAAGGCTTTCCTCAAGGGGACCTCTCATATCAGGCCTCCTGTCAGACAGCCCGTGGAACCATGGAACCTCATTCTAGTCCTTCAGTCTTTGACTCAAAGCCTTTTGAACCTGCTGCGAAGTGTGACCTAAAGTTTTTGTCCAGAGTCTCGGAGCTGCAGGCATTGTGTATCAAGAGGCCCCTATCTGGTTTTTCATAAAGACAGAGTATCACTTTGGATGAATCCATCCTTTCTTCCCAAAGTTGTTTCTGAATTCTCCATTTACCAGACCATTGATCTGCCAGTGTTATTTTCAAATTTTGCCAGTAGAGGAGAGTACTGCCTTCACTCCTTAGACATACATAGTTGAGATTTTACCTAGACAGGACCAAACCTATCCGTAAATCTGAACAGCTTTTCATCTATTTTTCTGAGCCCAAAATGGGGGAGACCGTTTCCAAGGCTACATTATCAAGATGGCTGAGGGACTGCATACGTTTCATCTATTCCCTCAATAATGAACCTATGCCAGAAGTTAAAGCTCACTCCACTAGATCTATGGCAATATCTAGAGCATTCCATTTCAGGGCTTCCATGGATTACATCTGCGCGGCAGCTACTTGGGCTAAGCCTCATACCTTTATCAATCATTACAAATTGGACTTGGTCTCCAGAGGGAGAGCTACCTTCAGCTCAATGGTACTCAGGAATGTTCTTCCATAAGGGCCACCAATGGACCTCAAGGTAGCTTGGGATTTTGTCCCATCAGTGATGAATGGAAAGAAGATTAACAACATCAGATAAAGAAGTTATGTCTTACCATAACGTTCCATCTGTGTTGTTCATCTTCTTTCATACATCACCTCCTACCCTCCTTCCCCCTCCAAAGGCTCCTGGGGGATGCTTTGGGTCTGTGGTGCCCTAGGGTATTTGCGCAGACGTGTCTTAGCTTTACTTCTTTTTCTCTAGCAGACTTGATCTGAGGTAACAGGGAGAAGGGCATTCTGGGTAGAGACTTAGCTCGAGTTTTTTGGCTGGCGCAAGTTTGGTAAAAAGGCCGACTCTGTTCCAAGGGCTTGGAACCAAACTCCATCTGTGATGAATGAAAGAAGATGAACAACACAGATGGAACATTATGGTAAGACATAACTTGTTTTTCTGCACCATTTATATAGTGTACAATCAGGTAATCAAAAATTATGTGATCAACATAATTTAAAAAATACAGAAAGTAAATTATATTACAGTTGTTCATTTAAGCCATGGTTTTATAATCCTCCAAGTACAAAATCCACATTCTGTCCTTTCTGTCCATTACACACTTTTTCATATGGATGTTCATCCTGGATGATGACAATGAAAGTAATTGTAGCATTTTTGTCCTCAAAAGAATATTTATGTAGAGGCCTACACTGTCTTGAGCAGCTGATATCACTGATGATCTTCTTCTTTCGGCTTTTCCCGGTTAGGGGTCGCCACAGTGGAACTCCGGCCTGCTAATGATTGGCAGTAGATTTTTATGGTGCCGAGGTGCCAGCCCGACACCCAACCTTCAACGAAGGCACGCCCATTCACGCATGTCTTTTGAACGCCACTCAACCGCAGGGAGGACATGCAGACTCCACACAGAAGGCACTCCAGCTGAGAATCGAATGGGAGAACCTCTTGCTGTGAGGCAACAACACTACTGCTGCACCACCGCGGATATGAAGTGAAATTCTTTGATGAAAAAGGCAAGTAGTCTGCCCAACGTAAAATCTGCTGCAGATTTGTGCTACCAAATATATTATATTGGCAAAAATATTGATGAGGTGTAGAAAAAAAACTTGTTCTAAGAACATGTTGACATCTAGAAAATGAGCCTCATAGTGAACAACTGATCAGTAGGGTCTTGAAAAAATTTGGCATATTCATTTATAAAACCATTGTTAAACCTGAAAAAATATTGTCCTAACATACGATTAGTTCTATACCTGAAATAGCACTTTTTGGGAATTATATGGCCCATTGTGCAATCTGCAGTTAAAATAATCCAAAATTTATCAGTTCCTTAATTTGAAAAATATATTACTTCCGTAAGTGGTCACAAATCTAAGTGAATCCCGCATAGAACCCCTGGAAGGAATAGAAGTAGACTGTTATAATAAATCATTTCTCTTTAGCATCAAAGTTCTGTGTTGTAGTACATCAAAGTTGTATTTTTAGTTTCTCTCATTTTTTTGACAACATAACCTTCCTGAATGGACCTATTTTCCATTTCTGAGGGACATTTAAAATAGCAATAAATAAGTTATATTAGATTTATTCATTTAGGCCTAACTTGTATAAAGCCCCCAGATAACAAAATCCAGATTTTCTCCTTTCTATCTAGTACATGCATTTTCATGCCAGTTTTAGAGTTTGCCATTTTTTGCTTGTGGAATTACCTTTTGTAATGTCAGTCACAGTTTCAGGTCTTGCACTTGTGATAGGCAGCCATTGTATGCACGTGCCAAATCCCATTCAACGGTTAAAAAAAAAAAAAAAAAAGGTGGCATGCAAAAACAAGAAGGCCAAAGAACCTTGTAGGACATTAATTGCATGTATGTCATAATGTCACACTGTCTTGCCTTACTTTGGAACATCTAATACCAAGATGTGAAACCAAACCCTGGTGTTTTTATTTTGATGTCACTTTGTTATAATTTTATTAATTTTCTGGACATAGTTTTCTCTCCTTTAAACTGAGGATTTAAGTAAATTCTAATGAAGAAGTTAACATGTACCTAATGTCATGTCTTTGAACTTGCTTTTGCTTGACTCCAACTGGAATTTATACAGCAAGAAGTAATTCTCTGATTAACGGCAAAGCTTAGATCCCAGAAAAATAGAAATAGAGGTGGAAAAGTCTCCCATCCTGCCTGTCACAATTCAAACTATGCAAATGGGTTACTGGTAATTATTCTTTCACTAATACTTCCCTTGATTAATAATGAGTTCTTTACTTCATCTCATGTTTATTTGAGCTTTTGTTATATTAAAGATACAGACAGTGACTGTAGGTGTAGCTATATAATTAAGAACTTCATAGTAAGGGAATTACTTTGATGGTGAGCTCTATAACCTCTTAAAGTAGTACAGCTCATAGAAGGGACAGTGAGGGATCTCTTCTTACCACTGACATTAATTGGAATTATGTTTAGATATCTCTGGGTTGGTTTCACAACCAACTGCAAAGTGACACTGGCAAATGATGAGTAAAATGCTTTATATGATAGTGTATGTCAGTGTTTTACCAATCTGCAAGCCACTTGCCTCCACGGGTTTCTTATATGTGGGAATTTCTATTAATGTGAGAAATTCCATTCTCTTCCATTTCAGTGACATTTGCTTTCTTATCACAAGTGCTATTTCTTACCCATATTTACATTCTTATTCCTGTACCCTTCTCTTCATTTTATTTGTGCTTTTCTTTAATAATTTGTTGATGGTTTTGTGCATGGAGTTTTGTGTCACATTATTGCATGTTGCTCTCCATGGGTCTTCACTGAAAATCATGCAAGAGGCTCATTTGGGATTATCCAGTTAACACATTTCAAACAAGCAAGCAAATAAATAAGCAGAGCATCCTGTCAGTGTAACAGGAAACCTTAAGAAGCCTTTTGAGAATTAGTCCTCCTTCCCAATGCTGTCTCGAGGTCGAAAGCAAAATGGTTGATTGGGACATCAGTTTGAGTCTTCATCTTTGTAAATTTTTATCAGTTTTTAAAAGTTCCGGGTAAGAGTTTCTGAGTTGGTCGAATGTTCACAAAAGCTTAAAAAAATTGAACATGGAGGTGGAGATGGAGTTGGAGGAAAAAAAATAATCAAAATGTTGAACTCTTTAAATCATACATGTTGGCAGTGTATTTTATTTTAGTTGTGCAGGCTGTGATGTTTATCATTAGATCACTGTTGTAGTAGCCTAAGCTATATTGGGAAATATCCTACCAAAGACTGGATAAGCCAGTTTCCAAAGCTTTGTCACCTTTCCCCTGATCTAACACCAGTACAGCTTGAGGAGAGAGGTATAAAGTCAATGGTTAGGGTCCCAAAAGTTTAGTACTTTTGCTGTTGAAGTGCGCTCTTCCCTGCTGGCTTTTAGTGATCAGGATCTGCTAGCTTTTCTAGTAGCCTGTACAGATAAGTATCCTCATTAGGGACTTTCTTCCAATTTATCACGCCTTGTGAAGAGAAGTTTTTCTTCCCTGTCAGACTGTGTTGTTAGGGGTTAAGACAAGTCTATTTAGTGGTTGTCACTAAAGTAAAAATGAGATTTTTGTTAGGAAAAATGCAATTTTCTTGGAAAAAAATCTGTTGCTAATATCGCCTCACAGTAAGAGGTTCTCCAGTTTAATTCTCGGCTGGGGTGCCTTCTGTGCTGAGTCTGCATGTCCTCCTTGCACTTGGGTGGGTTTCCATGGGTGCTCCACTTTCCTCCCACATTCCAAAGATATACATCTGGAGCATTTCTCCTCAGCCCTTCACTGAAAATGGGCTGTTTCCCAGTTGGACTTTCCCAGTAAACAAATGTTAAATAAATTAAAATAAATCAATAAATATGGCTAGGGCTTAGGACTGGTGTTTTTGGTGGTTGTCACTGAAACATTTTATCCCATGTCTTAAGTTTTTAGTCACGGGGTAAGACTGACTCACATAGGCTCAGCTACCTGCTTGCCAGATACCTTTTTAAAATGGAGACATGGGCCTAGTTCATGTCAATTCAGTCATTCCCTCTCCAATCTAAAAGAAAAGAAAAGTTATACTGAAGCCTTAGGTCTTGACACTGGCATCCTCCTTGCCTCAGCCACTGGTGAGTGACCCCACTGTAACCATATTGAGTTCCTTGGACCTCTTGACAAATTCTCTCACTCCCTCTTGTGCTGTTTCTTGGGAAACTGCTAAGGGAAATTAGGCGGGCATGTCCTCTGGAGCTGTTCAACTGATCTCTTTGGGTAAAGGAGAACCACCATCATTGTGAAAAGGAGTGAATGATGGTCCTGTACTTAGCTACTCTGAGAACCCTTATTCCTATGGAAGGGTCCATCCTTCTGGCTGCTTTTTTTTTCGTGGGTGTGGGGGTGAGGTCTCTCAGGATAAAGAAACAAAATGAGACATTTTCCTTCACTTAAGACAGATAAAGAACATCAGCTGGGCTTTGCTGATGGTTTATTTTAAGCCTTCCAGACTTTAAATTCTGAATTTAAAGTATTTTCATTATTTAAAAAAAGAGTTTTCTTTCTACCAGATTCTAATTCTCAGTCTTAGGAGCAGGATTTAGACTTGGACTGTGTCTTTCAAGTTCCTACTACACAGAATGGGGAATCTAACTCCAAATGTTGCCTTTTTCTATTACCAGAATGAAGGAGTTATTTCAGTGTGAACAAAAAGAAGTGCCAGAAGCCCAGTAAAGTTATTATGATTTTTGCAATTGGGCTTTCCTCATCCTGCAGCTGTTCCTCCTGTTTTGCTAGGCTTAGAGGATACTTTTCTTGCAGCCATCACTTTGCCCTATAGTCAGTCTGTTCCTAGAAAGTCAATAAGTTGGCCGAGACCCGCACATGTTTTATTTCAAATCTCCAGGTTAGACCGTGCAGTAATTTCACTCTCAAAATCAGATTCTGACAAACACCTTACAGTAGCTTCCTTTATTCCTTTTGACAAAGATGGGAAAGCCTTTTATAGATTTGGGAAGAAAGTTTGTACTTCTTTCACCTTGTCCATTAGAATACTAGCTTTGTTTTACAATATAAGAGAGTTATTTGCCAACATCTCTGAATTCCTTATTTTCTGTATCTCGGGTAACCAGGCACACACTAAAATGCTCTTGTGACACTGCTGATGCTGTTTCTTGAGCAGCTGCCAGTGGGTTTGTGATTAGAAGATTTGCTTAACTACATTCTCAGAATTTACCAGAGCATGTCAAAACTGAGATCCTGAATGTTCCCTTGGATAAAGAGGTATTATTTGTTTTTTCCTGTGTTGAAGTCCTTAAAAAAATTGATGAAAGGGGCAAGTTAATTTAGGGGATTACCCACATTTTTTAACCTTCCATGCAAAAATATAATAGAAACTTTCTTCCCAGTTCAGGTTCCTTTTTATAGGAAACAGGACGAACAATGGCAGCAAGGCACAATCAAGCATAATTTCAGAAACCCATGGCAGGGATATACAAAGAAAAAGGGAGGGTCCTCTAACAACCAAAGTCAGTTTAAGAAACATGAGTAACTATATGCCGCCTTCATGTGTTCAAGTGTGTGGAACATGCCTGAAGCTTTGGAAGCTGGCAGACTGTTATATCCTTAGTAGGATATAACCCATATAACTTTAGCTAATGCAGCACTGTTCATCCAAACATCTACCTTTATGGTAAGTTTACTTATACAACTCTACATTGCCTCAGACTTGCTTGTAGTGCTGTGTCATAGTCCAGGGCCTGTTGAACGAGCAAGACAAATGAAGGTGCATTAATGTCAGAAAGATTATGGCTTTAAGTGCTGTCAAATCTCTGAATCATCTTATGATCCCAGATCCTTTTCTACTAATAATAGACAAGTCCATAGTGATATGGTACATAAATGGGGAAGAGTCAGATGCTGTCTGTTTTGTAGATTACCTGTGGTAGCCTGGGAACTAGCAGTTTGCTCACATTAATGTTCCAGGCTATATATATTCTTTCAGAGCCGAACATTATAGCAGACAAGCTGAGCAGTATCTAGACAGGCCCCCATGGATGGAAGTTGCACCTGGGGGGGTTTTCTGGAATTGATCCATCTATGGGGAACTCCTCTAGCAGATCTGCTTGCCTCCTGCCACAACAGCCAGTTAGATATTTTGCTCCAGGATTCCTCATACAAAGGCCTGGAGGACAGATGCCTTTCTTAGAAAAACACTTTCATTGAATTATCACCTGTGACATAGGCACAGTTACATTTATATAAATGTAATCAAATAATATTGAGTTCACATTTACAAACTTTATACATCACATGTATTGTGGTATACAACATAATCAAACCATCATTAGATAAAACTATTCAGCTCTTGTCTTCTCTTAAACCTAATTTCTCCTTCAAAACATTTTTCTGCATGTATTGTTCCTACAATTTCCATATTTTTTGTGTGTATTTTACTCCTACCACTTCCTGTTCTTTTATATCTGTTACAATATTCACTATGTAAGTACGGTTGGTTTAGACTTTGATTCCATTTTCTAGTTATTACTTTCTTGACAACCACCAGAATTAAACTTAACGAGGCCTTACTATGTCTAGGCAATTCAGTTCCTGTACCCCTTCTTAAAAAAAGTCATTTGCTTACCTTTCATTTATTCACCCAGTATTCCTGACACAGTACTCTTAGGAATTTTTAAAGTCTGCTAACTCTACACACAGAGAACACATGCTCCAAAGTACCTCCTCATTCCCCATTACACATCCAACATTTGCCGTCTAACTGAGGAAAAATTGTTTGCAGTCTGCTTAGGGTAAAAAAGTACCTATGCAATCACTTACAGTAAAAAATCCTAAATCTTCTAGATTTTGTTGCATACTTGGGAGCCATACATATGTCCTCTTATTGTTTCTTTGTGAATTGCTTATCAGATATCTCTTCCCAATATTTTCAGACCTCCTCTGACTGATTCATAGAGTTATCATGCAGTATCTTATATACCCTACTAATTATCACTTTTTAACAGCAGCTTCTGTTCTAGATTCAAGTAAAAACTCAACTAGTGCTTTCTTTTAGGATTCCCATATTCCCTTCTCTTTGCTTATACTCTGATATCAATCCCTGATAGGGAAGGCAATCTCTATCCTGCAACCCAAATTTCTCGTTGGTCTCTTCCAGTTCTACTACCTTTCCCTCTCTAATTATTTGTTTACAACACCTTGGCTCCTTTGCCAGCTTCCTCCAGTAAATTCCAGCCCCCTCCTGCCTACTCTCTGTACTCGTAATTGCAGCCATCCTTACTGGCAGAATCTTTTCTCACTTCAGTGTTTGTTTAGTTCTTATTAAACTTTCTACTACTATTGGAATATAATATTCTGTATGACTACTGTTATTCCCAAGGATCGGGGTCTAAAATCCCAATCTTTCCTTATTTCTTGAATTAACCCCTGCATCATCATCATCCCTTTCCACACAGAATTGTAATCTTCTACTTATGCTATCTATATGAGCCTTAACTGTGAAGTGCTAAAATATCTCTTCACAGCAGGTAATCCTAAACATCCTTGTTCTTTTGGAAGGATCATCTTATTCCCACTTGACTCTTCCTGTCTTCCCCTCCCAGATAAAATGCTTCAAATCTTTATTACTATCCACAACTTCTCTGGTTGATAAAAATATGCTTGACCTATGCATAAAAATAAAGGAACTGAAATAATTTTACTGCTTGTGTCTTACTATCCATATCCTAGTTTAAGTTTTTGTAGTCTCTACTGTTTAGCCTCTTCCCATATATCCTTAGCTGCCATAACAGAATCTTTTTTAACCCATACTCCTAAATAGTTCATTTTATCATGTCCCCATAAATATGGGTATTGCTGATGCAATTCATGTGTGGGTACATAGTTTTCAGTCATAGCCTTTGTTTATTTTCAATTACTTTATATCCTGACAAAATCCAAAATGGTGTCAAAATGTTCCACAACACTGAGATGTCCTTTTCTGGTTCTTTCAAGTACAAATAGTATCATCTGCAGATAAAGCCAACTTTTTCTTGAATACCATAGCAATTACATCCTTGAATTTCTGAGTCCCTTATTTTCTTTGTCAACGGTTCTAAATACAATACAAACAACAAAGGGGAAAGAAGACATCCCTGCCTGCTTCCTCTGCTCAGATAACCTATCAGAGAGGAACCATTCCACTTTAATTTTTGCCTCCAATCCCTCCTATATCCTCTTAATTAAACTTATTATTTTAAATAAGAAACATCTTTATTAAATTATCTAATTAACCTCATTTCATTAGAAAATGCAGATACTTCCGTTTCCTTATAAAATCCCAGCTTACTTTGTCAAATGCTTTATCTGCATTTTGTTAGCAAGCAAACATTCTACCAGAGCCCTGGCTACTTCTGTGGCTTTTTGGAATGGGGTGGATTCTAGAAATGTACTTCTGTGCAACAACTTTGTCATTTGTGCACAACTTAACCAAGCACCACTACAAACTAGATTCTTTCTCTAGGTTCAGAGCATGCTTTACTGTGACTGTTCTCCAGGGGCTCCTGGACACTGATCTTCTTCCTTCCTTTCTCTCTTTTAAAGCTGTGGCATTCATCCCATGCAGTGCAGTGTTCTAATAGTGAACATAGTATAGTTGTGTGAGTAAACTTGCCATAACAGTAGATGTTGAATAGATCCCACCATTCCCAGATGTAGTTTGAAGCAGTACAGTGAAAAGCACTATTTCTTTTGTAATAAAAGTGATTGGGAAGCTGTTTCTCTTGTCAACAGCTTGTTTTTGTTTATATGTATTATACATACATATGTGTGTGTGTGTGTGTGTGTGTGTGTATATATATATATATATATATATATATATATATATATATATACACAATTTTTTTCCAGATGTTATGAGAGAAAGCCCCCACTCTAAATATACTTACTGTAAGTAAGATTTCAGAATCTTAGAAGAACATTGCACTTGCCCAAAGGTGAAGTGTTTTTGAAGCAGATATACCCCTCTTTAACACTTCTGGTTTGGTCAGGTTGTCATGGTGGGATTATTGGAAGATGTTTCATAGTGCAGAACCCAAGCAGTCTGAGCCTTAAAAAGTCCTGGTTCTTCTTTTGGCACCATCTAGAAAATCTCTTCCATTCACTCGTATGTAATTTCTCATTTGGTAAGCTTAAATATTTGTCAGCTGCTACACCTTCCAGGGATGCAGTGATCAAAATTACAAATCCCAGTCCCTGAAAGCACATAATGTGCATGCATCAATGGGACCAACTTGTAAAAATCATTGATACTTATGCAGTATGGCAAACAAAACTCATCACATTGTAAAGCTGCTGTGATCATTTTTTTTTCTGTTTGGTTCATGTACAGTGCAGAGTAGTTGAGGCATAACAGTAAGGAAGTGTAGGTTTGGTGGTAGGTGGATTTATTTTCATTTATTGCATTATCTGTCAAATATGAAAAGCCATTTGCATACATATGACTCAAAAGAATGGACATTATTAAAAGTATACTGTATATAAGTGGCTCAGTTTAAACAGATGATGGACTGGAGTTCACAAAATGTCTAAATTATAATTTTGTAAGAACTGTGCTGCATGGCTGTCCAGGAGTATGCCAGACACAGCCGATAGAACAATATCTTTCCAAATAGAGAAGAAATTTGTCCTGAGAAATAAAAAGAAATTGTTTAAATTTCTACCTTTCGAAATGACAATTTTAAGAAAGGCCAGTAGAATAAAAAATTACAAACTGTAGCATGTAGCTAAGTATGACTTTACTAAGAAACCATCTAAACATTAAATTGAGTCTTTGTGCAAATTTTGGTAAATAAGTATGAGACCAGCCTAAAATTTTCTGAGGAAGTAGTTTTTTAGCACACTTCCCTAATCATTTAAGACTGCCAAGCCTACTGTGCATCATGTCCACAATAATGCTGCATGACGCTTTTCAAGTTTCACTTGCTTTTAATACCATTTACTTGGTCTTTGAGACTTCTCAACCACCTAAATTCTTGGATGATGATGATAATAATAATAATAAAATGTTTGCTGCTTTGTTTTACTGATTTGTAATAATATTTCAGATGTTTGAGGTGGTGATAGTGTTGCTTATTAAACAGTGATTTAAATGACTTATTCTGATGAAGCTGTTTTTCTCTGGCTCAAACACTGGTTCATCTGAGTTACCTTGTTGATATGCTGCTCTCCAGTGCCAGTTACCAAAATTCTGCCTCTCATCTGCTGCTCTTGGGTAGGTAAATGAGTAGCGCTGTTAAATTCTGAAAAGTAGAATTTGCACAAATTGTATAAAAATCGGTTGAGCTCCATTGAATTTGATCTGAAAAAATATTCCATTGGGCACAAAAGTAATTGAAGCAGAAAGTGACAGTCACCTGGAATGTAATCAGTTGGGGAGGGGGGGCTAAAAAGTATTCCATTACCTGCACTCATAAATTTGCAGCATTTTGCAACATAAAACTTACTAAACTTAACTTTGTAATAAGCCATATTATAATATGTTTTACTTTATAGGATTATTAAAAAAATGTTTTTGGTTTTCAAGTAACAAATAAGATTTTGAGGCACCTGAAAATAAGTATGAAGTGTTTTCCAAGTGGATTTCACATTTCATGATCTATAATATTTATAACAAATATAAATAAAATGTGTGTAGATTCAGTTCCATCCTATATCTGGTATGAGATACTTGTAATAAGTAGAACATTTTAATATCAGCAGATATCCGTAACAGAATTCTGAAAAATTTGACAGTGGTGTATAGTTGGAAGTAATTTATATGTTTTAGGTTATTCATATTAATATTCATTTTGAGGACTCTATGCCCAAGTAAGAACTGTCCTAGCTGTCTTATACAGATTGTAAGTAAATAATTACTTGCTTTAACTTACCATAATGTGCTGTTTCTAACTTTACAATGGGAGCAGGTTACATCATCAGAACAGGAGAAGTATAACAGTTGGTTAACAAGATGCTTTTCTGCATTTTACCTCTGACTGATAATATAAAAAATATAGATATTCAGTCTGATTTCTTTCCGAATATTCTTGCACTAACTTGTATCCAAGAGTTTGTGGGGCTGCTTTTAGCTTACTCATATTTTATAGTCAAAAATAAGTTAAACTTTGTTATGGTATGAGAATTGTAAAATGAGAGTGAGCATTTGCTTTCTATTGAAATATATTTGATGTTACTATCCATCTCTAACAAGAGATTTAATAGTACTGCAGCCATATTACTCCATGCAAAATCATAGTAAAAAGCTTTAATGTTTATGTTCTTGGAGAACCTGAACATTATTTACAGAACTAATCCAGTTGATACTTGGAGGAATATAAAATTGTCATGTATGGCTTTAGCTGTCATGAAGTCTGGTTATCATTATCTGTCGTTAACAAGGTCCCAGAATTGGTTATTCAAGACCGGGTCAAAACTAACTACAGTACTTGTCAATAAGCTGACCTCATCAGGTTAAGATCAAGCCAAAGACAACCCACTAAATACTACTTGGTTAAAAATACAATTGAGGAGGGTTGCACAGGCACAGTACATTTCCTTGTCATTTATTTCAGTTTTCAGTGTGTGGTATCTTAACCGATGCAAAGAATTAGAATTTCAGTGTCAGACTGAACTTTCATCTCTCAGTGATAGTGATGTATGCATTATGTTGCCATTTTTCAGAATGTTGCTTTTGGGCAAAATAATACTTAGCAGAACTTTTTTAATCAGATATGGTTATGTGACAGAGTGTAGCCCTGCCATTTCCATTGTTTAGGTCCCTTCATTTATATTTTAGGGATTTGAAGTTTGTGAAGAGTATATAAGCAGTTTAAGTATTTTCAGTAAAGGTTAGGATGAAATTACAGAGCTGAAGAATAAGTGAAGAAAACTTTCTGTGGTACTGTGCAAATCTGAAAAAGAAATGTTACACATTATATATTGGTTGCTCATATTTGTTGACCAGGGGGGCATATTTATTTTTATTGTACACTGTCTTTTCTTTTTTTTTCCCTCTGAATTGTGAGTGAGCAAACAACAAAGAAAGTATCCTTTTTTACAGTTTCTTATATGAAAAAAGTGAATTTAAAGTTATGGCACTGCATAAAACTAGGTAAAGTGTCACATCAAATGAAGTAGAAAGGTCCAAGTTCAAAATATTATGTTACTCTTCACTTTGACTAAATGTCACTATTTTGTTGGCCAGTCTGTTACAGGGCAATAAGAACAAATATCTTAAAAAGATAAATCTATATTTTTGAGGGTGGTTTTGCCCATTCTTACTCCATACAGGGATTTTGCTTTTCCACACCAGTTAATTTGAGGAACTGTCTCAGGTGCCACCATAAGCATCCAAAAGACGAAAGTGTCAAAGTGTGTGGCATCTTTTTGATGCTTTTGATCGATTACATTCTGTAATATATGCAACAAAACCCTTATGACAAAATGATTAGTGTATAGTTAGAAAATGTGCCAGAATATTTATAATAACAGATTGATGATAATTATTAATGAATACCTGTGACAATATTTTGTTTATTCACTGGACTATTGTAAATGCTGCGCAAAACTTGAGGACTAAAAAATAGATCTATACAGACTTCATATAGTTCCTGATGGTATACTGTAAGCGTTAGCAAGCTTGAAATATAGTTGTTTGTTATGAAAACCTTAAAACTACGACAAGTGCCCTTGTATATTGATTTTTTTTTTAATCTAAGATATTAATGGATATTTATATAGGTTTAAGCCCATGTTCCACAGGTGACTCTTACTGTAAACAGTGTGAAAAGATAACTGAGCTAGTGCCCCACAATGTTTTAATGTTCTAACATTAAAAAGAGAAGCTGGCAACCTACCTATTGATAATAATGCATGTGGTCGTAAAACAAATGAGAGGCAGCATGATGATTAGATGGTGAAATGTGCTGGCTGTACAGTATCAATGCTTTATGTTTTGAACTTTTCTCTTTCCTGAAAATATTCATTAGCAGACCAGCAGTTTGAGCTGATACTTGCTATCAGAATATTGTCACATGCATGGCAAAATAACATTGAAAGTTTTAGACTCTATTATTATTATTATGATTATTATTATTATTATTGTTACAAATACAACCCTGTTTGATTATTCTGGGGAAAACAGTTTTCTACTTTAAGAATTAGAAATTTAAAGAAGAGATTTTGGGGGGGTTACTCAAAATCTGTACATGAAAAATGATT
The DNA here is from genome assembly GCF_019279795.1 of Protopterus annectens. Lineage (NCBI taxonomy): Eukaryota > Metazoa > Chordata > Ceratodontiformes > Protopteridae > Protopterus > Protopterus annectens. The sequence continues at coordinate 795,100,474 of NC_056743.1, read as the reverse complement.
TGTTCAGCCTTGGAGTTTAAATGACATGCATGAGATATTTCCAGCCCTGCTCGTTTTCTGCTTATGTGACTGACTGCAATTGCTGTGATGCCTTATAAATGTTGTGGTATTTAAAATGTATTCATTCTGTATTGTAGTATTTGACTATTAATTAACATAGTCTTGTTTAAATTTTGGTAAACTATTTTATGAAGTGTAACTGTGGAATCCCACGTATGATTCTCCATTATGAACTATGGTAGATAGTTCAGTGACTCTGAAATATGAAAAAAGATCACCAGTTCATAGCATTTCCGTTGAGTTTGGTTTATAGATCTCTGCCTTTCATACTGTTTTGATAACCTAAACATATAGGCTTGCTTGCAGTGCATGTGAATAATAAGTTAAAGAAGTCCTTGATATCACAATTAACAGCCCATTGTTAAGATGTATCTGTGCGTTGTTGAGGTTGCGGGAGGAGTGCCCTGTACTGATGGTTGTGCATGAGCTATCATACATGAGGAAGCTTCTGAAATTTTGAATGAGTTCCATAGTACTCAAGAGCTTTGAGAGTAATATAAGAGATGTACCCTCCAAAAGAAACTTCTGAATGTTTTAAATGCTTTTCTGGGTGTGATTTCTCATATACAGTTCCTTTGCTCCAGTTCTGTACGACTTCCATGTTTTTGTTGATTTAAGAAGAAAAACAAACCTACTGCACCCTTGAATTGTGTGCTGAACTGCTAATGTCTTTCATATCATGTTATTTGCCTGCACTCTTCATACTACTCTTCGTTGTGTAATTAACTTTATTGCACCTTGCAGGTGAAAGCTGTTCTGATATCACATTTTTAGTACTTCATGCTTGTAGCAGGCCAAATTGCAGTTATGGTACAACTGTATATCATATGCACTGCTTCTGTTTTGCCTTTACATGCTAGTTCAAACATTTTTGAGAATAGATCTTTTCAAACAAATCAAGTTATGTAAGGTGTTACAAACCAGATCTCAGCAAAGGTATTCTTGTGTAGTCCTTCATTCATTTGGACAGAAGTGTAGCAGAATTGTCTGTGTTCTCACAAAACACACATACATACATACACACACACACACGCACGCATGCACACACACCATAACCAATGCAAAATACATGAGTGTGTACATATGCACACGTGTGCATTATATACAGTGACTTTTAGAGTGCAATTTATCTTTGAAGGCTATGCAACCAGGGTGAGTCAGGTAAGTCATTCTCTCACCTGTCCCAAAAGGATAAATGGGGTACTCTAAACTCAAGTTATGAGTGTATAAATGATAATGATACAATGTAATACATGTTATAGGAAATAACATTTGCTTATTGTGAAAGTTTGTTTTCTTTTGATTTTATGCAATTTGTTGTACTTTTCCATGCAACTGTAATGCAGAATGAGCTTTATGAATGAGATGGCCTTCTGAAATTAATAGGAATCACAGTATATCAGGCCAATAATGCATCACCATCATCATACAGTATAGCACAGTTGTTAAGCATACATCATAGAGTGATGTGAAACATACTGAAAATTGATTTTAACAGTTCATTGGCAAAATTAGGTCACATAGTAGATCTAAGGCTGTTATGAATTGGTCTACTTCCTTAAGGTAATTTTTAAATGTTTTAGCTTGCCTTTGCACCACTGCATGTGATGCAAAAACTGCCAACCAGCGGCTCTAACCATTAGGGAGGATTTTTTTTTTGCTTCACTTCAGAAGAGACATCAGCGACAGTAGGTTTTAACCTTTAACTTTGGTGGTGTCAGTGTAGTAAAAATGTGTGTTGCATTTTTAGACTTATTACAGTGTAAGCATGTAACACACGTTACCACGGGGGTAACGTCATGGTAGGAAATACTAAATTTATTTGAGGTCTGGTTTAATAAAAAGTTTACCTAGCTTTTTATTGAAAAATGTCCCAAATAAATATGTAGAGACAAGTGGAAAAATGCATTGCAGCACTTGACTCATCAAATAACACAATGCAGTAACTTACATCAGAAAAACACTTTAATGTCTTTGTTTCTGAATAAAATGGAGTTGTCAGACATGCATCTTAAACGCCAAGCAGTAGTGAAAAATCTTGTTGCAATCAAAATTTCTTCACTTGCGAATAAAACCAGCTTCACGTTCTTCATACCAAAACAACAAATCTTCTTGTTGCAATTAAAACTAGCTTCACTTTTTAGTAGCAAAACATCAAATCTTTATTGGGTGAAACTTACGTAAATCGGAAGCGCTTCCAAGAAGATTTATTGTTTTGGTATGAAGAACGTGAAGCTGTTTTTATTCACAAAAGTGAAGAAATTTTGATCACAAGATTTTTTACTACTGTTTGGTGTTTAATTTAAAAATATTTCTTACTACTACTGCTTGGTGTTTTAGCTTAACTTTAACAGTTCAAAAGGCTATTGTTTCATATTTTTTCTAGAGCATAGTTATTGGAAAGGATTTTAGTCTAGGCATGGTTTATTAATTTGAAAAGGTGCATATTCAGAAACAGATCTGACTTTAAGACTCATCAGTGCATCTAGGCAGACCAATGTTAAAATCTAGGGCCAAAATCATATCAGTGTGATTAAATATTAGTTGATTGATTTCACTGACACAGAAAATGGAATGCTAACCACTGATGACTGCCCAGAGATTTTCCGGAATATTTAATTTAATAATTTAGTGGAAATACTGCAGCATGATTTTACCCTATCTAATTTAAAAAGCTAATACCTTTATGACACTGCGACCGACTAGTACTGCATTTAGGTATTTAAATGAATGTTCTTTGAAGTATCAGGTGGTCTGACCCAGCAATATAGTGGACATGTTATTTGTCAGTGTAAGCAGCTCCAATTATATGAATGTGCTTGTTTGTGGATATCTGTAGCTATCATATATAATATATATATATATATATATATATATATATATATATATATATATATATTTATTTATTTATATGTAGAATGTAGTGCATGTGTACATAATACTTATAAATGTATATCAGTTGCATCAGATTGTTTGAACATATTTATTGGGTACCAAGTCTTGTTGGTGGTGAAGATAGTAGAATTATATTAGTCAAACTTCAGGAGATCAGCTGTAATGTAATTTAGCAGATGTGATGATGTCGTTTTCATTCTTCCTCAACTGATGAGTTTTGGATCTGACTCGGGCGCCTCTTCCAGATCCTCCGATACAACTCTCAAGCTCCTCCCTTTACCCACAATGCCCCGCCAGCCTAACATACCTCAAATGTCATTTGCCGCAGTATTGCTACAGGAGCGGATCCACTATCTCTCTTAAGCTACGGGGTGTTTTTTTACCCACCAATAGTGAGTTTTCTCATTTTAAATTTTCATTAGGACTATTCGTTGAACTTATTCACCTGCCCTCCTATGCTTTTGAAGTTTTTCAGTTTTTCTAATCATCAGAACTTTATCTTTTCCATTCTACCAAACCTTTGGTATTTTCTTGAGTACTGTTGTTGATACCTCTGCTTTTTCTTCCTTTGCTCTTTCCTTTTTACCTATTTCAGGGTACTCCCTTATACCATCATTAGTAATCCATATTCTAATAATTCTTTCTTTTCCTTTTTTTTTTGTTTAAGACCTTTCTCTTATCTGATTATGGCAGACAAGCCAAGTGGGTTTAAAAAAATTATTTCCTGTGGGCACAAGATTCTCAATTCAGATGCTTAGTCTGTTGCTTAGGCTCTTCTCACTTGGATTTTGAATGTTACTTTTGTACTGGCTTCAGTGCTAAAGGACTAACTTACAGAAAGAATAAATTAGTTTTGAAGAACCTGCTTCCTTCTTTCTCTTCTTCTGTTTCAACTGAAGCTCAAACCCACTTCAGGAGATTGACAAAGGAAAGCCTTATTTGGCTTTCAAAGACAAGGGTACTAAGAAAAGGTCTCCGAGTCCATCAACAACTTCAGCTCCATCCTCATAGTCCCAATCCAAAATTTCTAAGAAGTCTGATTCAACTCCCACAGATTCTGCTACCTCAGAAGCGTAATCCTCTAGGATCCAGTTGCCTTAATACTCACTGGATCTGGCACCTACTTGATTTCCTTCTCCCTTTCTACAGGAGTCTCCATGTAAGCGCTCCAGGCCACTGTGTACTAGCTCTTTGCTTAGGTCTTCCAGGAGCTTAACCGAGGTCAGAGTGGAAAGGTTGATGAGAAAATTCCTCAGGACTCAGATCCTGTTGGATCTGTGAGCCTGGCCATGACCAAACCTCATTTAATTTCTCCATCTCCAGTCCATCCTCTGGTTTTAGAGCCCTCTGATCCAAGACCTCTGGGAGTTTCTTCGTGTCAGAAGATAGGTTGCTGTTTGACTCTGCTTCCCTAAGCCATCAGGCTCCAAATCTTTTGGAGCAAGATGACTCTAAGAGCTCAAGTGTTGCTGCCAGATCTGGGGACCGAGATCAACTGGGAAATTATCAGAGCCGTCCTTACCCCTCTGTGCTTCTGCACTGGACAGCTCTGGTCTAACTCTATCCTTGGGTGGAGGGCCTCGAGGGATTCAAGGGTCGACAGAGCAGGAGACTTTGGCTCTGGTGCTGACGGCTTCAGTCTAGGCACTCTACCTTTAAGATTGTGGAGAGGACCTTCTCTTTACCTAGAGAAAGGACAGCCCTGAGCCTCATTCTTCTATCCTACTGGGACAGCCAACCTGTTCAAGTCTCCAGTCAGTCACTCAGGACTCCTCTGTCACTTCCGATACCTCACCAGTCCATCCCACTGATGAGGTCCCTCAGAAGAGAACATGTAAAAGGAGACAGATTCTCCTTCGGGAATCTCTCACTGAGGACCTCAACTTCAGTGAAGGGGAAGAGTCCCCCAGATCAACACCTGAGGACATCTCCTTTGGAGACATACTTGAACTCTTAAAGCAAAAAGGTGGTTGGTCATCCAACACCCCATCCCAGGAGGAGTTGGTGTTCCTGGAGCCTTTCAGGCCTGGCCTGGCTGTGTCTTAGGTAACCAACCCCCCCCCCCCGCCATGGCTGATGAGCTTATACATCTCATCTGTGGCTGGGGTTGGAAGGAACCAAATACAGTGGAGCCCATCCTCAAGTACCCAGATAAAATTTTAGCACCCTCAAAGGACAGAACACACTGGAGCAAGGGGGTTCCAGTGGATGCCATAGTTGTCCACTAAGAGAGTGCAGAGCAGAGCTTGTCTATCCATCACCTTAACAGGGAGTCTTGGGCCTTGGACAGATTTGGTAAGTGTGTTTATGCTTCAAGTGTGTTTATGCTTCAGCAATCTTTGCTTTGTCGTTGTTGAATTACTTTGCACATTTCACACATTTGCAAAGAGATTTGAGTAAGCAGCTCTCCAGATCTCTTTCTGGTTCCATGTCTGTGGAGGACCAAAACAGAATCTCTTCAGACCTGGTCGTCCTTCAGTCAGTAGCTAACATGTCCATGAGGCTGATATCCCACTCTGCAGAGGAAGCCTCACTGACAGCTGTTTTGAGCATAGCCATTAGGAGACATGCCTGTGCGATTTTGCGGAGCCCTTCAAGTCTTTATTCATCAGTGCTCCAGGAGTGATATAGCGGTTATGGCGGTAGAGCATGCCTAGTTTCTGGTGGGTTTTCTTTATATTAGTTATTAGGCGGGTATCAAATTTTAACTGTTCATCAATAAGGACTCCTAAGCTTTGTGTGGGAGGCTATGTTTTGGCTAGTAATAGAGAATGAGTTCTTGTCTATATTGGTACTTTTTGAATGGGAAAATAATAATTTTAGTTTTTGATGCTTTGAGTGATAGGTGGATGTCTTTCATCCAACGTTCAGTATAAGAGAAAGCATCCTGAGTTAGTTTTAAGAGAGTGGCGGAGCAGATGATTATAGAGTCATCTGCATATTGAATCAGTTTAGCACTAGGAATGTTCTGGTGGAAGTTATTTATGGAAATGCTGAATGGTAGGGGACCCTGGGATATGCCTGTAGGTGTATTAAGGAAGGATGAGGTGGCTTTTTTCCATTTGACAGCTTGTTGTCTGTCAGAGAGGTAACTAGAAAACCAGTTAATGGAAGAGTGGGATAGGTTTAGATTACAGAGTTTAGATATGAGAAGGTTATGGGAGATGGTGTAAAAGGCCTTGGATAAGTCCAAAAGTAGGATGAACACTAGACAGCCGGAATCCCAGGCTTTGTTGATGGTTTTGAGGAAGGAGAGGAGAGCGGTTGTGGTACTGTGGCCAGGTCTAAAACCATGTTGTGTGCGGGTAAGTAGGTGGCTGTCTGTGAGTTATGGTAGAAGTTGAAGGTGGATACACTTTTCTAGAACTTTTGAAATAGGGGATAAGATAGCGGTTGGCCGGAAATTGGGAATGTTGTTGTTACCTCCTTGTGAAGGGGAGTGATATAGGCCTTTTTCCGGAGTAGGGGTACATAGTTTTCTTGGATTGAGCAGTTTATTAGAATGGAGATGGGAAAGGCGATGGCATCAGCAGATATTTTGAGGAAGTAGGAAGGAAGGTTATCGGGGTATTTGAGCATGGTTTCAGTTTCTGAAGTAGTTTTTTATGGTGGAGATAGGAATGGGTTTGATAGTGAAGGAAGGGGGTTGGGAGGTGGTAATGTTAGGGGAGGGAGAGATTGGAGGAGATGGAAGTGAAGCTTTGTTGGGGAAGGAAGTAGTTAGTTTGGCTATAGAATCAATAAAGAAGGCATTAAATTGGGTGGCTAAGGAGAGGTCTGGGACATTTGGGTCAGGGCAGGGGCTGTCTCTTTTGCGAGGATTGAGGAGGGTGGAGATGCCAGTCCAGAATTTTTGGGGGTTGATCTTGTGGTTATTTTGAAGGGTGGAGAAATAGGATTTGCAGTCAACTGCAATAAGTTTTTTTTATGTTGCATAGTAGCTTGTATTCAGTCAGGGTGGTATGAGTTTTATTTTTCTGGTAATATTTCCAGGCTTTGTCACGGAGATGCATAATGGTTGTAGTTTCTTTGCTTAACCATGAGACAGTTTTACTTTTAATTCTTTTGGTTCTGGAGTTAGCAAGGATATTTAACAGGTCTAAGAATGTAGTATTAAAGTAGGCTACTGCATTATCTAAGGAGAGGGTTTTTAGAGGACTCCAGTTTGTGTGTTTTTGTGTGTTTTAGAGAGCTGGTGAAGGTTTCAGGGTTGAAGTTTTTGAGAGAGTGGGAGGAGATGTAAGTGTGGGATAGTTGTAATAAGGAGGGAAAGCGACTAGCAAAAGAGGAAAGATGATAGCTAAGAGTGTCAGGTAGGATACTGCTGTCAGAGATGTATTGGGGCTGGGAAACAAGAATCCAATCAAGAGTAGTACCAGAGGAGAAGTGTTTCGAGGGCCTGGTAGTAGAGTTTATTAGTTGTGAGAAGTTTTATAAATTTGTTATGTGGAGAAGTAGGAGATTGAATATCAGTCCAGTTAATATTTTCTGTTAATATTAACGTCACTGAGGATTATGGTCTCGTTGGTAATGTTAGACGAGATTCAGGAGAGGATATCCTCAAGAATAGGGATATTGCCTCCTGGGGGAATGTAAAGAGCGGCTGTACATATGTGTTTCTGTTCATCTGGAGGAGGGCCAGGGTTAGTTCGGCAATGGTGAATTGGGGTATGGGTTTGGTAAAGGGAGTAACTGTAAAGGAGGAGGAGTAGAGAAGAGCTACTCCACCACCTTTTTTGAGGGGGAGAGGGAAGGGATGAATTTGAAAGAAGAGAGGAGAAGGACCAGGGTTTGGGTGAATGTAACCAGAGAGAAGGTTGGTAATACGTTGATGAATATGGGAAAAGAGGAATTTAGAGTGCTTAGTGTCCTGTTTGAGAGTTGGATGTTGTGTTATAGTAGTATTGTTAGGCATTGGGGATGAGAGGCAGTGAACACATGAGTTTATAAGGGAATTAGGAGGTTGCTATTGAAGAAATAGAGATGAGAGGATATAGTGGATGTAGGGTGTTTAACATATGTGGGGTATGTAGAAGCTATGTGAAAGGAAGGGAGAGTGATTTGAATATGGAGAACTGGTGAGAAGGTGAAGGTAGGTTAGGAAGCTCTTCAGATAGCTTTAACCCACCACTGTTGGTAGTTTCCTTCTGTCTGTATGTGGGTGTGTGTATTTGCTGCCTGTTGACCCCTTCTTTTCTTTTGGAGTATGTCAACATGGCTGAGAAATCTAAAGACACTCTGGGTTTTAAACAGTGCCAGGAATGCGGTCGGAAGATGACCAGTTCTGATGGGCATTCTTCCTGTGTATATTGTTTAGGTCCAGCTCATCTAGATCAGGACTGTACTGTCTGCCAGGCCTTCAAGAACCGGGCCTTGTTAGAATGCAGAAATAAATTACTATTAAAATGGCTAATTAAATCTTCTTTTGAGGAGGCTTTATCCAAGACATCTCCCTCTAAATGTGACAATGGAACCAAGAAAAGTCACTTGGTGCCGACGTCTCCTTCGGTACTGGTGGCAAAAAAGCATAAGCCTTCCACTGTCATCACTTCAGCAGAACTAATGGCTAAGGTTCAGAAGCTTTCAGAACTGACAACAACCTCTGCACTGTCTTCTATGGCACCACAAACCTCGGTGCTGGTCTCTTTGGTACCGACAACTTCAGTTTCCCTCTCAGTACCTACCTCCTCTGCTGCACTTCCGCAGACATGGGAACTCCTGTGGGTGCTGAAATCAGGCATAATATTCTCTCCCAGGACAGGATATCCACCCTCTATTGACCCTTGTGTGGGACAGCTCCTGAGTCCTTTTTTTGAAAGACCAGAACCCCCTCAGGTTTGTCTGTCAGATCCTCACGGAGTCTTACCAAAGTCGATGTTGTGAGGTTGGTGGATCAACTTCTAGTGGCCAGGGTGCTTCTGCCTCCTCCCAGACTCCTCTCCCTTCTGGGGTTTGTGGCGTTTTCTCCCAAGACTCCACCAAACCTTCCTCCTCTGAGAGCTTAGAGCTTCCAACTCCGATCCCTCTGGTTCCAGCTGCTCTGGTGCTGACAGCCTTAACCCCTTTGGTTACAGGATCTGCCTTGATGACTTTGGTTCCATCAGAACTGGCAGACTCCTGGGACCTTGGCTCTGCTGTTGAGTCCAAGATTTTCGGATCGGCTCCAGTTTTTTTTTTTCTGAGCCATCCTTGACTCTCAGAACCTCAGCAGATGTGGGCTCGGCTCTTGCTTCAGAGATGGGTCTCTGAGTGGAGTGTGACCTTGGTTCTGAGGTTGTACTCCTTGGTTCTGGGCTCCCATGCCTGTTCTGGTGGGCCCGCCTTCCAGGTGATAGAGAGGGAATTGGCCTTTGCAGGCTCTCAGCTGGTTCTGTGTCGGAGTTTTATCCCAAGATTCCTTCTCGGCCAGAGCTGCCACCAACCTCCACGTCCAGACAGCAGGCACCTAGACTGCAAGATACCCCTGCACAGGGCCCTTCTTCAGAGTCCTCCTCAGAGATCCCCACTGAGGAGCCACCCACCTTGGAAAAAGATGTGTAAGAGGAAACACTTAGATTCCTCCAAGGAATTGGTCATGGAAGACACAGACTTTGATGAGGAGGAGGGGTACCCCCTGTCATCCTCGGAAGATGTCTACTTTGGAGACATCCTAGAGATTCTAAAACAGAGTGTTAACTGGAAGCCCAAAGACCCCTACCTCTGAGGAATCTGTGTACTTGCAGGATTTTGGTGCTCGCCCATCTACTTCTTGGGTGACCCCAACCGCTGAAGATCGTATTAAATTGATTGTGCAGCAGGTTTGGAAGGCTCCTGATTCCATAGAGCCAATTCCACACAGAGTTGACAAAATGTTGTCTGCTCCAGACGTCCACCAGCACTGGGAAAAACGGTTAGCAGTAGATGCCATGCTGGTGAAAAAGGAACTAGCTGAAGAGAGTTCCACTGTTCATTCCCCTAATCAAGAGTCCAGTATGATGGAGATTCAGAAAATGGGTGTACGCATCATTGACCTTCACTTTAAGGTCTTTGAATTTTTATGACACATTTTACAAGGCTGCAGAGGGATCTGATCAAGGAGCTGTCAGATACCCTAGCAGGAGCTGTGTCTGAGGAGGTCTAGGATAAAGAGGCCTTCTGGCTGGCCACCCTGGAGTCTATTTCCACCTCATCCATGAGGCTCATTGCTCATGCATCTGAAGGGATGACAAGGGCAGCAGGTTCAGGCATTGCCATTAGGCATCACGCCTGGATGCGCTTGTGTGAGTTTGCTAAGACGCTTAAGTCTTCCTTCATCAATGCTCCTTTTGATGGATCCTCATTATTCATCCCCAAAGTCAAAGAAACTCTAGCCAGGTGTGAGAAAGATGAAAGACCCTATCTGCAGTGGGCATATGTTTTTCTGCTCCCCAACAGTCCTACTGTAGGAATCAGACGAGCGGGAAGGTGTGGTTCAAAAAATCCCAAGGGCCTTTTCAGGATACACGTGGTGGTGTCTCCCCTTAGGGCAGAAGGGGGAACACTAATGGAAGACATTGACCCTTCAGTAGAGGTGGCCTGCGGAATCAGGGATCCAGGGATTATTTCTCTGGACAAATCCTATCAGCGCTTCTGAAAGGGGGCCTAATTGCTTACCTCTGGAAGCAGTCAGGGGAAGATATTCACTGCACTCAATGCCCTGGCAACAAATTATGTCAGATGCTTGGGTGCAGAAGATCATCACCAGAGGTTACCATATTCCCTTCGCTCTTTTTCAGAGATCAAAACAAAGCCTCCCCAATGTTTCACCCAGTTAGAGGGATCAAGCAGCCTTAGAGATTCAAAAGCTGCTGGAGAAGAGAGTCATCCAAGAAGTCCCACCAGACCAGATAGGCTCCAGATATTACTCAAGGTTCTGTTGGTGCCAAAAACGACAGGGGACTTGATACCAATATTAGATATCAGCCTTCTGAACAAATTTGTTCAGCAAACAAAATTCCGGATGGTCACGGTTCTGTCTATACTTCCCTTTTTAGAGGACGACAATTGGGTGTGCTCTGTAGACCTTCAGGATGCATATCACCACATAAAGATGGACAAATGTTAAGAAGGTTCCTCCGCTTTCAGCTAGTAGCCAGTCATTTTCAGTTCAGGGTGCTGCCCTTGGCCTCACCACAGCCACCAGGATGTTCACCAAGTGTTTGGCAGCAGTGACAGCTTACATGAGACTGCACAGATTCTTGGTGTTTCCTTATGCAGACGACTGGCTCATCACCACCCCCACCAGACATCTACTGCTTCAAGCAACAGATTTCATCTTACACCTGTTCGCCCATCTGGACATTACCATGAATCACTCAAAATCTCAGCTAAGTCCCACTCAGGATCTAGAGTTCATAGGTGCTTGTCTGAATACCATCTCTTGTGTAGCTTCCCTTCTTCACAGGCTAGAAGGTAAAATCCCAAGTACAGGCCATTCTTTCCAACAGCAAGGCTCCTGCATGGCTAGTCCTTTGAGCTTTAGGGTCCATGGCAGCTGCTATTACCAAAGTTCCAGTAACAATATTTTACATGCGGCTGCTATAATGGCTTCTAGCATCCCACTGGTCCATCCTAACATATCCAGGGACATACCCAGTTCTTATTACCAGTCATTGCAAGAAGGACTTACCTGGTGGATGGAATCTGACAAAATTCTTTTAGGCCGCCCATTTGTCCCTCAACCCAAGCAATAGTGACCATGGATGCCTCCCAGATGGGGTGGGGGGAGCATTATCTGAGAAAAACAGTCCATGGTACTTGGTTCCCAATAGAGGCCAACCTGCATACCAATTTTCTGGAATTGAGGACAGTGCTCTTAACGTTGCAAGCCTTTCAATCTATTCTCCCTCTAGGAGCGATTGCAATTTAATCAAACAACATGTCGATGGTCTGGTACATCAGCAAACATGGAGGAACCGAATCTTGCCCCCTCTGTCGAGAAGCTGTCAGAGTGTGGCAATGGGTGGCATCCTCCAACCGCTTTCTAATAGAAAAAACACATCTCAGGGAGCTCAAACATGATAGACAAATTGAGCAAGTGCATTCTCTATTATCTTCAAACCCCCCATATCTGTAAGGATAGGGTTTCACTAAGGACCAAACCATCCTTTCTGCCTAAGGTGGTCTCAGAAACTAATATTAATCAAACTGTAAATTACAATGTTAAGTTGTCTATCTCGCCTTCATTCTTGCTGGATGGGTTCGGAGCCGCTCCTCGGCTCCGACTCTGCAATCTACTAAAGCTCAAGAGCTATTTACTGGCTCAAGGCCCTCCCTGTATCCCACAATGCTAGGCATCAGATCCCCAGATCTCGTTTGCCGCTTCAGCTACGAGGTTGCGATTTACTTGGCTCCAGGTCGTATTAATCTTTTTATATATATATATATATATATATATATATATATATATATATATATATTAAAAGTTAACTTTATTTTTTTCTCTATAACCTTTTCTTATATTTATAACTTCCCAGTTAGTTTACTCTCTGTTTACTCCCTAATATTCCCTCTTAGAAACTCATTTTAGTTAGAGAGTTTATTCCCTCCCCCCCCCCTTTTTTCTCAGTGGCTAATCTCCCCTTCCTTTCCTTGTGTTATAGGGTAGTGTTGGCTCTTTTACTTTATTACAGTTGTAGACTTGTATATACATATACATATATATATATATATATATATATATACATATATATATATATATATATATTTATATTTATATATAGTTAACTGTGTAATTGTTTAATTTTGTTAGCTTAACTAATGCGTGTGTGTGGTGGTCTGTGTGTTTAAGCACTAGTGACTTTTTTCTTTGGTATCCATCATGTCTAAGGATACCAAAGTCTCAGGTTTTAAGAAGTGTGACTCGTGCTGTCAGAAGATGTCTCTGACAGACGGTCACACTTCTTGCATTTATTGCTTGGGCCCCCTACACCTGCAGGACTCCTGCTCAGTCTGTCATGCCTTCAGCCCGAGAGTCCTGCAGGAGCATAGGAACAAGCTCATCCTGAGAGGCTTACTTAAGCCAGAAGGATCCCCGATCAAGCCTTCGTCGGGTAAATCCTCTAAGCCCGCCAAGCCGTCGGCTCCCAGTTCGGAGCCGTCGCCTGGTGGAGCACCTGCCTCCTCATCGGCTCTGGCTGGAGCCGACACCTCTAGACCTCATTCGGCTCCGACTTTACTGTCAGAACCATCTTCGAGCTGAAAACGTTCTAGGTCCCCTTCCCTAGAATCAGTTAGCTCAGCTCCAAGGTCACCATTACTCCAATCTGAGAAAAGCCATAGGTCCCACTCATCTCGGTCTTCCAGGCTATCTGATCATGACCTAGAGAGGGTGGTCAGCAGACTCCTTAAGTCGCAGGTTCTGGCCAAATTTTTAACCAGCCCATCTCAACAGACTGTGGCTGTCCTGGTATCTACAGCAGTTCCTCCTCCAACTCCCTCCTTGTGTTTGGAGCCGGAGCCGGTTGGGGCTCGAATCTTGGTGATGTCGGAACCGATGCCACAACTTTTGGCTCCTTCATCGGCTCCGATCTCTTCCTTGGTTCCATCCTTGACGGGATCTGGGCGCCGAGACTCCCTCGTCGGCTCCGAGGGGGCGAGTGGCATCGGACCCTTGTCCGACCCCGTTCTCCCTCTCGAAGCATCGGCGCAGGTGAGCTCGGCCCCAACATCGGCCTCGGAGCCGTCCCTCTCGGTGCCGACAGGGGTTCTCGTCTCCTCAGAGCGAGGACCTTCTGCTCTGCCTGACGGGGGCGCCTTTGAGGTCATGAGGAGTGTGCTGACTCCTGAGTCAGCCCCTTGATCAGCCCCTTCGGCTCCTTCCCCCATGGTGCCTGCATCGGTCTCTGTCCACCCTCCTGACCCCAAGCGTGGAGAGCAAATGCTCCAGGTCACCCCATTTGGCGTATCTTCCTCTTCTGAGGCCTCCCCCGATCATTTGGAGGAGCCCCCCGGAAGAGAAAATGTAAGAGGAAGCATGTCGACTCCCCCGAGTCAGTCACGTCTGATACCGACTTGGAGGATTCAGAGGGGTCCCCAAGATCCCCATGTGAGGATGTCTCCTTTTCAGACATCCTAGAAATCCTTAAGCAGAGGGGGAACTGGACTGCCCTTAACCCTTCGGAGGACGAGTCGGTCTACCTGGACGCGTTTGGTTCTCGCCCTTCCACCTCCTGGGTGTCTCCACCTTTCGACCCACTAATGGAAGTGGTGGCTCAAAAGGCGTGGTCAGCCCCGGACACAGTGGAACCAACTCCCATAGGCCCACTAAATTTATTACAGCCCCACCCAACAAGCAATTTTTGACAAAAGGTGCCCCTGTTGATGCCATGGTGGTTGCAGCAGCCACAAAGGAGGAGTTGGCTGACCCTTCGGTGCCTGTCCATCCACCTAATAAAGAATCTAGGACAATGGACAGGTACAGGAAGCGGGTGTTTTCCTCAGCGACCTTCTCTATGCGGTTGATGAATTATCTGTGCCATTTCACCCATCTCCAATGGGATCTTCTTAAGGAACTGGGTGATACCCTTCAGGATCCATCAGCTGAGGGGGCTCAAGACGAGATAAACTCCCAGCTGGCTACCCTTAATTCTATCGTCAACTCCTCCATGCGGCTCGTGATGGGGCGAGTAGGGCCGCAGGTACAGGCGTGGCTTTGAGAAGACATGCCTGGATGCGGTTATGCAACTTTGCTGACCCCTTTAAGGCATCCTTCACCAATACCCACTTTGATGGTTCGGCTCTGTTTGGACCACAGGTGAAAGATACCCTTACCAGGTGTGAGCAGGAAGGCAAGACTCTCTCTGCCGTGGGAGTCCGTTTTTCCACTCCCTCTAGACCATACCCCAAGGGTCAGAAGAGTGGAAAAATGTGGTTTCGCAAACCCCAGGGAGTCGTGCCTGACACACGTGGCGAGTTTCCCTCCAGTGGCAGGGGAGGGAACAATAATAGACGCCGCCCGAGGGGCAGAGGGGGCCCGCAGAATCAGGGTAGCAGAGAATCGTTCTCTGATAAACCCTTTCAGCACCCCTGAGGGGCTGTGTGACTGTCCACCTTTGGAGGCAGTCGGGGGAAGATTGTCACTGTACCCAGAAGCCTGGCAACTCCTCACACAAGGCAAATGGGTACAGTCTATCATATCCGAGGGTTACAAGATTCCCTTTGTCCACACCCCGGTACAAACAACCAAGTCCCTTCCAGATGTTCCACCTGGTCTAAGGGAACAGGCAGTACTAGAAATTTCAAAACTGCTAGACAAACGGGTCATCCAGCCAGTCCCAGCAGACCAGCAAGGATCCGGAATCTACTCCAAGTTCTTTTTGGTGCCAAAAAAGACAGGGGACTTTAGACCCATTTTGGATCTCAGCAGGCTAAACATGTCTGTTCAAAGAACAAAGTTCCAGATGGTCACGCTCCAGTCCATTCTACCCTTTTTGGGTCAGGACAATTGGATGTGCTCCACAGATCTTCAGGATGCATACTACCATATCAAAATGAACAGGCGCTCCAGAAGGTTTCTCCGCTTCAGGCTGGGAGCCAGTCACTATCAATTCAGGGCCCTGCCCTTTGGTCTCACAACAGCCCCCAGGGTGTTCACCAAATGCATGGCAGTGGTTACGGCTCACCTGAGACGGCGAGGATTCCAGGTGTTTCCATATCTCGACGACTGGCTCCTCACTGCTCCCACCAGGCATCAACTACTGCGAGCCAGGGATTATACCATCCAAACTTGCACCGAGCTAGGTATAGCAATAAATTTTGAAAAGTCTGCATTGTCGCCTTCTCAGTCTATTATCTTTATAGGCGCAATCTTAAATTCAAAAGGTCTGTCTGCAAGGCTTCCTTTCGACAGAGTTTCAGAAATCTGCCAACATGTGCAAATCTTACTACAGTGCAACAGGATTCAAGTCAGAGTTGTACTAAAGACCTTGGGCCTCATAGCAGCAGCAATCATACTAGTTCCCCTGGCTTGCTTTCACATGCGGCTTCTTCAGTGGATGCTTTTTACTCAATGGTCCTTTCAACAGCTTCCATTGTCTCACAAGATAATAATCACTCAATCATGCAAAGCCCACCTAGCTTGGTGGAAGGTCTCCCCTCTGATACTCCAGGGCAGACCGTGTGTTCTTCCTCCTTCTGTTGCCACAGTGACCACGGATGCCTCCCTGATCGGGTGGGGGGGGGGGGCATTTTCAGGGCAGGACTTCCAAGGCACCTGGCAACCTCTAGAGTACCATCTGCATATAAATGTCTTGGAGATGAGAGCGGTGCTTTTGGCGTTGCAAGCTCTTCAGGACTCTACCCACTGGGACTATTGCAATTCAGACAGACAATATGTCTGTAGTGTGGTACATCAACAAGCAGGGCGGAACCAAGTCCTGTCCCTTATGTCGAGAAGCACTCAGACTCTGGCAGTGGGCGATCTCCTCTCAACGGTTTCTGATAGCAACGCACATCCCCGGGAGGTCCATAGCAGACAGGCTAAGCAGAGCTATTTTCATGCATCATGAGTGGTCTCTCAATCAATCAGTAGCGGACAAAATCTTCCGCAGATGGGGTCAACCTTGCTGCGACCTTTTTGCAACCCCTCTCAACAGCAAGTGCGACTTCACTGTCTTCCCCCTTCCCGGCCACTCCCCCAGAGACGCTCTAGTTCACGATTGGCCCCGGGGTATTCTGTATGCTTTTTCCCTAATTCCCAAGCTAATTCAGAAGGCAACCGCTTTGGGATCCAGGATGATCCTCATTGCCCCTTACTGGCCTCGACAAATTTGGTTCCCGTTCCTGCATCGCCACCTGCTGGAGCAGCCGTGGAATCTGGACCCAGTGCCAGACCTCTTTGGTCCATCAGTCGGGCGGGTTGCACCAGTCCCTTCAGTCTCTCAACCTTACAGCTTGGTTGCTCCACTTCCAGCTTTAGCCAGGCTTCAGCTAATTTCTCAGCCGGTGCGTGAAATCATCCTTTCTTCGCACAAATCTGCCACCAGGAAGACTTATGCTAGTAAGTGGAAATGTTTCTCCTTCTGGGCAGAGGCTAGAAATATTGACCCTTTTACAGCCCCTGTCCATCATGTTTTAGATTTTTTAGCAGAGCTCTTTCAAGCTGGTTCCTCCTCTGCCACCATTAGGGTCCAATTAGCTGCTATTGCAAATTTCCATGCTAGCCTATCAGAAACCAGCATCATGTCCCACAAACTTTGCAAGGCCTTTCTCAAAGGAACTTTGTTACTTAGGCCCCCGGTCAGGGATCCCCCGTCTCCTTGGGACTTGAACTTGATATTGGCTTCCTTGATCCCCCCCCCCACCTTTAAACCAGCGGCTTCCTGTTCCTTAAAATTGCTCTGCTGGAAGACTCTCTTTTTGGTAGCCATCACATCAGCTAGGAGAGTTTCGGAACTTCAAGCCCTCTGTATTCGTCCTCCTTATCTTGTGTTTCATAAGGACAGAGTTTCACTTAGGCCTAATCCTTCATTTTTGACCAAGATACCCTCTGAAACAAATTTGAATCAGTCTATTGATCTGCCCGTATTTTTTCCTAACTATTCGAACAAAGCTGAACAAAATTTGCACCGCTTGGATGTTCACAGGCAATTATGTTTCTACTTGGACAGGACAAAGCAAATAAGAAAATCAGACCAACTTTTCCTATCCTATGCTGAGGGCAAACAAGGACGGCCAGTTTCCAAAGTAACCTTATCCAGGTGGTTGTCCTCTATTATTACCTTGATTTATCAACTCAGACATAAACAACTCCCTGCTAAACCCAAAGGTCATTCCACCAGAGCAATGGCTACGTCGGTAGCCTTTCAAGCAAAACTACCAATGGAATCTATTTGTGCCGCAGCCACTTGGGCCACTCCTCATACATTCATTTTGCATTATAAGTTGGATGTGGCCTCTAGGAATAGAGCTGAGTTTGATTCCACTGTGCTCAAGAGTCTGTTCCGATAAGCCACCCAGGACTAAGTTGCTAGGGACGCTGTCCCATCCAGCAAGAATGAAGGCGAGATAGACAACTTAACATTAAGAAGTTATGTACCTACCATAACGTTCCATGTTAGTTGTCTTCTTCTCGCCTTCTTTCTTGCGTCCCACCCTCCATCCCCCTAGCCTGGACACACCGAGAAGAGTCCCCTTTTGGGGCCTTCTTTCTCTGGACAACTCTGATGTACATTGTGTCCTCCTCTGTCTTTGTACTATAGTTTTCCTTGTGGTTGGACAGGTGTCCTTAAACCTTTCCTTGGTGTTAGCTCTGCCAAACGAGATCTGGGGATCTGACGCCTAGCATTGTGGGATATAGGGAGGGCCTCGAGCCAATAAACAGCTCTCGAGCTTTAGTAGATTGCCGAGTCAGAGCCGAGGATCGTCTCCGAACCCATCCAGCAAGAAAGAAGGTGAGAAGAAGACAACTAACATGGAACTTTATGGTAGGTACATAACTTCTTATTTCTACCTCAGCAGAACTAAAGAATCTAGAAAATCGGACCAGTTATTTGTATCTTTCTCTGGTTCATCTGTGGGAAAATCTGTTTCAAAAGTTACCCTATCAAAATGGCTAAGAGACTGTATTACCTTCATTTACAATAAAAATAATCTCAAGTTACCACCACCAGTGAGAACATAATCCACTAGATCAATACCCACTTCTGCTGTTTTCCATTCTAAGGCTTCCATGGATGAAATATGTGCAGCAGCAACCTGGACTACCCCACATATCTTTATCACTCTTTACAAATTGGATATGGTCTCCAGGGGAAGAACATCCTTCAGTTGTATGGTTCTCAGGAATATCCTTCCATAAGGCCACCCAGGATCTAAAGTAGCTGGGGACTCTGTCCTATGGTAAAGGAAAAATGAAGATTGACAACATGAGATAAAGAAGTTATGTACTCACCATAATGTTCCATCTATGTTGTTGATTTTAATTTATCCTTTGCAGCCCACCCTCCTTCCCCCTCCTATGGACTTTCTGGAGGATCAGACGCTTGTCCTGGTAACTTCATCATGTTTAACCTTGAACATGGCCTCTTCAGTTCTGTTTACAGATTCCTTTGTCTTTCTGTGTAGCTGTAAACTCGATCTGATATAATATGGTGAGGGGTATTGTGGGTAGAGTCTTAGCTTAAGAGTTTTTGGGTGGTGCGAGCTATGTAATGGCCCAGCCTGTTCTGAGGATCGGAACCGTATCCCAATAGTAAAGGATGAATGAAGATCAACAATACAGATGGAACGTTATGGTGAGTACATACCTTTGTGTGTGCGTGCACGTGTGTGTGTGTGTTTGCATATATGTACGAGATGAGTCCTGGTCATCAGTGGCAGACTTGTTAAAAATCCTATTTCATCAAAATTGCCCCCTTCCCCAGAAATAGTGCCAAGTGCATGTCTGTTACAGTTGGGGTAAAGCCCACCACAGCACTTACTGGGAAGTTTGCCAAACACACAAACACACACAAAAAATGTCTGTTTCTTATGGGATTTGTAGATATCAAAATATTCAACTTGGAATCTAGGGTTTGCCCTTGAAGTTAAGGACCAGATATTCGCGCACGCACACACACACACACACACACACACACACACACATTTATAAGATCTTTGCTGAATCATCAGTAATCAGAAAAATTGAGGTTTACTACATTGAAGAACAAACCATAAAATTTATTGATTTTCTTTGAGTAACCTTAAACCTAACAAAACTAGCTGTAACAGTAAGTGTTTTTGCAGGGGGAATAGCTCCAGTGCACCACCTACAGCCCCTTAACTTTAAAGATAGAAATTCTTAGATTGCACCATGTTGAAGAAAAGGAATTTTTTTTCCCTTACCTCACTGTCCACCAATCTCAGAGCAAACAAACACCTTGCCACAATTGGCACAAGTTAAAAGCATAAGTGAAAGGAACATACCCATTTACTTACACTGCTACATTTCTGACAAATGCAGCAGCCGACAGAATAAAATCTAGTAGAATGCTGCACCGCTAAATTTCATTGGTCAGACTCTGCAAAAACATGACGTGTGTGTGTCTGTATGTATATATGTGTGTATGTGTGTATATATATATATATATATATATATATATATATATATATATATGTATATATATATATAGACACACTCACACCTATGCATCTTGTAAGAGCTTTGCTGCACTCCTGATTATTGACACTGTATAACAATGTATTGCTACTAATGCCTTGTAATAATCTTGTAACATTGCTGTTTAATATTTATGTATAATGAAAATTGTTAAATATGCTGGAGCTTTTCTCCTCGGGCCTCCGCTGAAAAAGGGCTCTTCAGCACAGTCGGACAAACCCGGTCAACAAATGTAAAATAAAATAAATGATAACTTTTGATTTTCAGGTTTTTGTATGATGAGCTGTTCTTCAGTGAAATGTCTAACTTTGTTGAGACTGTGAGAGGAGTCGGGGCAACTCGCATTGTACCCTTTGAGCATACCTCCTCATAGAACAGATTTTTGCCTCTTTTTGTTTTGTTTTTGATCATCTCATCAAATTGTGAGTTTCTGACAATTGTCTAGCGATTCATTGAGGGCTAAAGTCAGAAAATAAGGACAGACGTTTGAGTTTCAGACCTCATATCCTTCAGAAAATTCATGTTAATGCAAAACCTTTTAGTGAGGTATGTGCCGTCAAGACCTTGGCATTAGTTCCCATAGGGGCTCAACCCCCTTAAAAAATAGAAAACAAAAAAGAACTACCTTACAGGACTTTGGATCCAAGTTCCTAGGACCTCCTCCAGATCCCAAGTTCTCCTCAATATGACAGGTTTGGTGTGGTGAAATGTTCAGCTTATTCTACTATCTTCATCAGATCCTAAGTCTATGGATCCATCTGGCCAAAGTTTTCCTCATGAGGCATAGACTTTGGACTGCCTGCTCGGATCAGAAGAGGTAAAAAAAAAAAAAAAAAATGGAAGACAAAATGGAAGTACCCTACAGGACTTCAGATACATATCTGAAGTTCCTAGCACCTTCTCCAGATCTCAAGTTCTCCTCAGATCTGACAGGTTTATTCTGGTGAAGGTTTCAGTTTATTCTACCACCTTCCTTGGATCCTAAGTCTCTGGATCAGATTGTCTGAAGCTTTTCTTGTGAGGCATAGATTTTGGGCTGCCTCTTCAGATCAGAAGAGTTAAAAAAATATATATATTTTGGATCTTTCCTTCCACTTTTTTGGATCTGATCTGCTTGGATAATTTCTCTCCGTGGATCCTAGACCTAAGATTCGACAATATCAGGTTGAGGTATTCTCAGATCCAGTGCCCCCAGATCCAAACCTGTTGGACAAATTTGGCCTTCTTTGGATCCAAGGCATCCTTTGGATCCCCGGCCCCGGTTTTTTTTTTCTGACTGTCAGCTTCATTTAGAGAATGTTTTTTTTAGCAGGAATGCATTGTAATACAAACCCTGTTATTCTAGCTACTTTCTAAGTTTATAAGAGCAATGTTTAGAATCTGTCCATAGTGTGTGGCTTTGTCCCTCATCATTATCGGACTTTGTCCAGATTTATTGAGCTAAGAGGTTGAGAGGGTATGGTGGCTCAAATTTAAAAATTTCTGCCTTTAAGCTGTATAGGCAAGGTAAGTTTAAGACACAAGGGCTTTGGATTGGTTAATTCCCCCTTTCTTCCTGCATCTGTTCTGTCCACTCAGGAACTTTCACCATGGAGTCTGTTTCACTCCATAGTGCTAAGATTCCAGATCAAAACCTTTCCTCCTTTCTAGACTCTTCTCTCCCTAGTCGGTCTCTCTCTCTCTATCTCTCTCTCTTTTTTCAGTGGCCAAGACTTACTTCATACTGAAGTGATCATTCTCTCTAGAATAATATTTCCAAGGGTTTTTTTTCCACTCGTGGTACAATGAGTGGGTGAACACATTCTGACTCCTCCATTCGGCCTGTCATGAAGAAAAGAAGGATTCTCCAAATTTGCCCAATAGCATCCCCTTCCTTTATTCCTCTCTGGAGAGCGGCAGTCCCTCTAGATGCTAAGATAGCAACTTATGTCCTATATAGACGTTTAAAGATCAATTCCCTTGGCCTTCCCTCCTCAGTATGTTCGGAACAGTGAACAATTTTTTTGAATGACCTTACTTCCCTGAATGTGCCCAGTCTTATCTTTCTTCGTAGTTAAGCAGGGTCGAGCATGATTAGTACTTGGATGGGTGACCATCTGGTTTGTTCAAGCAAGTTCACCTTAGATACTCCCATGCTGAAGTCGTTACGACCCACACACTTCTCTAGGCCATATAAAGTAAGGGAGAAATTACATACTCCCCAAGCTCGCATCTCTGCAGGATATCAGTATGCCTTCCAAACAGCTAAGTCAGGTATTACCATTATGAGGAGACTTCAAAGAGTCTGATTCCCCCAGATGGAAGAAGGCCTTTCAACCAACTGGCCCTGACTCAGCTGTTATCAGACATGCTTGCATGATGTTATGGTACTTCGGTACTCCTTAAGGAGTCTTTGTTTCCCCCTCCCCAAACATCTTTATTGAATTATCACTTGTAATAAAGGCAAATTTACATTCATATAAAAGTAATGTCCCTTTTGACGATTCTTCCTTGTATAGTGCATCAGTGAAAGATGCACCTGTAGCTAGCAAACAGGGGGGCATACCCTCATTACCACTGAATTCAAAACTTTTTTTCTCACCTTGACATTCCTTCCAGAAAGATGTAAATATTATGTTACTAGAAGGAGGGGCTCTGCAGACTTAGGATTCTAGATACTTCCTCTTTGATTACCCTATCACTATCCTGACAAATCTTCCTGGCTGTCCAGCTATCCAGACCTTTGTGAGTCATGGTTCCTTCCATCTGGATTCCTGGACTGATTTCACAAACAATGTCTGAAGTTCCAAAATAAGGTTTCTTCTACACCCCTTTTCTTTTTTTTCCTTTCCACTTCCTGTATCAAAAAAAAAAAGAAGAAATAAAGGGAGGAATACGGAGATTCCAAGACCAATTCTAAGTCTAACTGTGCTAAATCAGTATGTAAGGAGCTTAAGTTCCAGATGTTTTATGGTTTAGTCCATCCTGATTATTTTAATGAGTGTGCTTTATACGCCTCCAGGATGCACAATACCACTTTAAAATAGGTGCTCTAGAGCTATCTGTCTTTTTGACTGAGAGCTAGTCACTACCCTCTCAGATCTTTGTCCTTTACTCTCACTGCAGCCTCCAGGGTGTTTTCCTAATGCTGGCCGATTAGGACAGCTCACATAAAACTGGATGGATTCATACTGTCCTCCTATATGATTGGTTGACTTCTCTCTGCCCCAGCCAGACACCAACTCCTACAAGCCAGAGTTTTCTTGTTTTCTGTACATCCCCAAACCCATGAGCATCTCCAAAATATAGCCAAATTAAAATTGACTCCTTCCAGACTCCAGTTTTTCATATAAATGCAATTGAATACTACAACTCCTATTAAGCCCTGCTTGATAAACCAGGTCTAGGACCCTATGTTTTTCATGTCGCTTTAAGAGAAATGGCTGCTGTTAACCTCTGAGTCAACATCATTTTTTTTCTTTTTCGCTAGCTCTTACAGCTACCTTTTTTCTTGCGTATCTTTCAATAGACGTTACGGCTGAATGGGTCTATTCCTTAACACCTCTATCTTCCCCTATACTATGCACCCAACTCACTAATGTGTTTTTTGCTAGACTTTTGAGAGGATGTCTCCTCACACTAACTGTTCTCTCTCATCCTTTACTTGTTACAGTATCCTAAGATGCTCCCCTACCATAATTGGAAAACATATTGTGTGAGAAGATGATTCAACCACATGGTACCCAAATCCCTTGTCATTGCCTCAGACTCGAGTGTGGTTCCTCTAATGTTGCTAGACTTTCAGAAAGCCCTTTTGTATACCAATTTCCTTTCTTCCATTATCTTGAAATTTCTGCTTAAAGAGAATGGGCTGAGGGCCTCAGTTAACTAATTGCCTATCCTAACATCATACGGTACGCTTCTTATCTCTCTCTCTCTCTCCTTTCTGATATCTCTGAAACATTTGCCAGGAATTATGGAGCTCAGTCTGGATCTCCTATCTCACTTGGTGGAGATAAAGTATCTCCATTTCCATTCCTTTCAGTCAACCAAATGATTTCTCTAATTCCCAAGACAGTACTATGTTCCAGCTTTGCTTCCCTTGGTCGTGGAGTTATTGGCTTCTTATAAGATTTTCTACTAAGAAGCCCTATAGAAACAAATGAAAAACATTACTCATATGGCCCGCCATTCAAAACACCAGCTGTTTTTCTGAACAACCACTTTTGCCACCCTTCCCTTTCTTGCCAGTCTTTCACAGGAGAAGGTGAGTTTTTTCCTGCTACTAACTTTAGTTAAAAAATATATCAATGTCTCCAGTCTGGAGAGAAATTCATTTATTTGGTGGCTTTCCAGATTACGTTGAAGCTTTTCGGACAGGAGTCTTGCTGCTTAGATCTCCCAGGAAAGATCTCTCCTCTTCTTCGTACCACAGGTTCATTCTACAAGGTCTGTCTCGGAAACCTTTTATCTGGTGAGCTATGGTCATATGACAACTTAACTGCTTGATTTTCATATATAACTTTGTTTATACTTCATAGAAACAACCAGTACAGAAAGTCTGACCGATTGTTTATTTCCTTTCCTTATAACCACTTGGTTAAACAGTATCCAAACAGATTACTGACTGTATTTTTGCTGCAAATAGTGTGGAATTGCCTCATCATCCCAGAGCCACTCTTCAGATTTATGGCTACTGCATCTATTTTTCCCTCAGACCTTCTATCGATGTCATTGGTGCTGCAGTCACTTGGTCAAGACTTTTACCATTGTGATACATTACAAGTTGGTCATTGTCTGCAGAAGCAGAGATTCCTCTGGTTCAACAGTACTCTGGCATATCTTTCCTAAGGACCTCCCAAGAGTTACGTTGCTTGGGATTCTGACCCATCAGTGAGGAGGAATGAAAAAGACATCAGATAGAAAAGTTATGTACTTACCATAACGTTAGATCTGTGTTGTCCATTTCATTCTTCCTCACCTATCCTCCTAGCCATCCCTCGGCCATGTCATTCCTAGAACGATATAGGATGATACAGGAACCTTCATGTTTTTCTGATTTGAACATTAATATTTTGTCATCTGTCCTGTGTTTAATAATCAGTAGGCGGAAAGCAGCAAACTTGATCTGAGGAGTTTGGGATGCTGTAGTGCATTATGGGAAGAGGGAGGAGCTCGAGCTTAGGATCCAGAGTCTTGAAAAGCAGCAGAACCAGATCAGAGACCCATTGGTGAGGAAGAATGAAAATGGACAACACAAATCTAATGTTATGGTAAGTAAATAACTTTTCTTTTCAATATGGTTGTTTAAGCTATTACCTTTTGTTAAACTCACCATGACAAATCTATTCCAGGAAGGGTAAAGGCCCACTCTGCCAAGGCCTTGGCTTCACCTATGACTTTTTGGAAATGGTTGGATTCTAGAAGTATTCCACAAGCTGCTACTTAGTCTTCTGTACACGCTTTTACAAACCACTGTAAGCTTGATTCCTTCTCTACATCTATGTCAAGCTTTGCTAGGCCCATTCTCCAGGGGCTCTTGGACCATTCTCCATCCTCCTCCCAAATATAGTTAGCTGCAGTAATCTACCCATATAGCTAAGGCGCCTGCAGCACTATTCAATATGAAGAACATGGTACAGTTGTGTAAGTTGAACTTACCATAACAGTAAATGTTTCAGTGATCACTGTTGCAGTATCTGCTCCCTCCCGCCATTCCCTTTGTTTTTTTGGTGTGTTTTTTTATGCTAGGGTGTGGACATTTATTTTTGTAATTTCTAATATTGCCCTTTCAGGGCTCAGCTCCTTCTGTCTCCTGTAGGAAAGCTCTGAAAGGCTTCATGCCAAAACTTTTCTTAGTATTCTCAGCTCAGGCTGCTTGACAATTTGTGCACCTGGAATGTGTCCTGAAGCTTTGGAACATGACCAGCTCTTATATCCTTGGCAGAATATGACCCATATATCTAAGGCTACTGCAGCAGTGATCATTCGAACATATGTGCTGTTATGGTAAATTCATCTTGCACAGCTGCACTTTCCCTTGGAAGAAGAATCTTCCTCATTACAAATGTTTTACTGTATTTTCCTATTTAGGAAAGTTATTTTTTAAGCTATGAGTTTGTGTTTTTAACTGTCACTAGACTTAACTGCACTTCTAAATGAGAGAACACTTTTTTCCCTGTCAGGTTAAAAGTTGTTCAGAGTAATTGAAAGCCACTTTTTTTTCTGGGAGAAATTGTGTTTTTCACGTTTTGGTGCTAGCAAAGTGCTTTAAAGTACTTTTTGTTGCATTTTTGTCAGAAAGTGATTGCTAAAGAGTTTAAATTTTACCAGCTTTTGTTGCTTGTTTTCCCTGGAAAAGAGGCACCATTTTTGTCTAAACCATGGAGCAAACTACTGGTCCACAGTTGGTTCCCCTTCCAGTCACAAAAAGAAGTTAAGCAAAAAGACTTTTCCACCACAGCAGGCTAGCAATTTGCCTTAGCCACAGGTGGGTGACTGTGCTGTGTACATAACTTATTCCTCAGATCATTCATCTTTTAAGCTAGATCCCTCTGTTGTAGCACTTTCAGCCACTATGGTCAGGGGTTAGTCACGTCCTGTGCAGCTTTTTGGGTCCCCTCAGTGGACAAGGGAGAGAGCCACTGTTGTCAGTCCTGGGAGAAGGAACAGGAAAGACTTTTCTGTTTGGTCAAAAGATTGTGCCAATACCTAGGGAAGCTGCTGCTGCCATTAATAGTACTGCTGGCCCCATTTTTTCTTGTTAAGAAACAGAAAACTAAACATGCATCTGCTTCTTCTCAAATTTCCTCAGACAGGAGCAGTTTACTAAGTCTGGCTCAGTTTTTAATTCAGGCTATTGATCTTTATTTTAAGGTGGTTTCTAGTAAATGAAAGAGATTAAAGACTCTGGATCTGGACAGGAAGATGAAGGGACAGATAGGGGTTTTCTGATTCAAACACAAAGGAGTGGTTACTTTCTGATTCTCCCTGTGGGGGGGTATCTTTCTCTGAGGCTGTTTCCGGAATGTGCCAGAGTTTTCAGTGGGACCACACTTAGGTTTTTCAATGCCTCAGAAAATACTGTGAGCTGTTTCAGAAGGAATTTCCAGAATTTGCACCCATTCCTCTAGTTTTGTTATGTCTGGGTGATGTGTGTCATTGCATGCAGCTTTCCTGATGGTCAGCTTGTTGCCTCTAAAAGGCAGAATGTATAAAATTCCTCAGTCTTAAGTTTTTATGCACTCATGCCAAACCTGACCCAGCAGCTATATCTTTAGATTTGATGTTGTCAGTCTTTAATCTGTCCTCAACAAGTGGGTTTGGAACTGACTTGGCTGATGCTAAAGCTTGCAGCCACCAAATCTCTCGAGCTTTATCCTTTACCCCCCAGTGCACCTACCAAATTACCACAGATCTCATTTGATGCTACTCTCTCGAGCTGTGTTAGATAAGTGAAGTTTTTCTCGTTTTTTTCCATTAAGTAGTTTAATTTTTAGTGGTTAATATCTTTACTGTTCTTCCATTTCTATTTACACTCCCTTGCCCTTACAACTTCATCATAAATTCTTTCATACCATTGTTGGTATTCCCTTGCTTCTTTCTCTTAACTAGTGTTCTTAGGGTGTTATAATTTTTTTTTATTTTTGCTGCTGTTCATGTTTCTTCCTTTCTCTTTTTTCGTACTTGGTACACCCAGATACTATTGTTAGTATCTTCCTCCTCTTATGACCTTGTCGTACTTTCTCTATGCAGTTGTTGGTATACCCCTCAGTTCTTCTTCTTAATATCTGCATGTTATTTTTTTCCTTAAGCAGATACTGCATGAATGCTGACAAATTTGCAGGTTTCAAAAAGTATTCTAAATCTGGACATAAGTTACCGCTCTTGGATGCACACACTCTTTGTATGTACTGCTTGGGTCCTTTGCATTTACAAGACAACTGCTCTATTTGCCACTGATTTAATCAGCGAGCTTTGACTGAATGAAAAAATAAGTTAATATTGAAAGGCCTCATTCCTTCCTCTTTTGTGGAAGCCATATCCCACTCTACAAAGTCGAAGTATTTTACTTCATCCATATCATCTTTGGACTCTTATCAAAAGTGAAATGCAAAAGATCCGGTCTCAGTCTTGGATCAGAAGAAAGTAAGAATTTAGGAACCGAGTACTCCCTCGAATACTACAAAGTCCAAATTAAGCATTACAGATCCAACATTGGCTAAATCGGATCAGAAGATTAAACCATGGGATTTTATTTTAGTGGATCAGACAGAATCTTCAGAGACTCTGTATTGTCTTCGGACCAGATATTCTCTCTCAGTGGACCCATTTCCTGACAAACTCCCATCACCTTTTTTGCAGAGGGTAGCATCTCCTTCCATTTACTTTACCGTTCTTCCAGAGGCCTCACAGAAAAAGATGAGAGAGTGGAGAGGGAGGTCCTCTCGGCACAGAGGCAGATTAGTTGTCCCTTGGCACCTACCCCTCTGGGTCAGGTTACCCGTCCTTCCACCACACCCCCTTGCAACTTAAACTTCCTCCCCTAACACCTTCCATTGCTTTAAAGTCACAGGATCCCAGCATTTTGGATCTGTCAGTCTAGAATCCGAGGATCTGTGTATCCTCAGCTCCGGCTTCTTCTTTGGGGGTTGTGACAGTGGAAGGGTGAGAGAGGATGATTCAGAAATCTGCTTTCTTGGATCAGAGCCTCTCTCTAGCTCCTTCGAGTTCTGCCTTCAAGGCTGTGAAGAGTGTTGCCTGCCTCGGCAGACCTGATAGAGCATTCCTCCTCAGATCCTACATATTCCACCATGATGTCCCAGCACCTGGAGCCTCATCACTTTCTCCAAGGGCATATCCTGTACCGAAGCTTTAGGTTGTCTCCCAGGGAATTTTGATTTCCTCTTCTGAGACTTCTCCACAGCATCCCACTGAGGAAGTGCTCAGGAAGAGGATGTGCAAGAGGAAGCACATAGACTCACCACAGGAGTCTGTCACTGAATACATGGATTTTGACGAGGGTGAACAGTCACCTCATAAAGATGTCCTCTTTGGAGACACTCTAGAAATCCTTAAACAAAGAGGTGGCTGGACTCCCTCCAACCCTACGCTGGAGGAACTGTTCTCCTAGAGTCTTTCGGTACGGGACTCTAACTTTTGGGTGACTCCGCCCTCCAAAGAGCTCATTGACATGATCTCTAGGCAGGTGTGGAAGGAACCTGATTCCATAAAACTCATACCTCGAAGACTGAACAGGATAATGGCACCACTTGCGGACAGACAATTTTGAGAAAAAGGGGTTCCAGTTGATGCAATGGTCATTGTCCCAAAGAAGGAACTAACTGACGAGAGTTCTACTTTCCATCCCCCAACAGGGAGCCGCAGATGATGGACAGACTGGGGAAGCATGTCTTTGCTTCAGTGACTTTGCCTTGCAGTTGCTGAACTGTTTGGCGCACTTTATCAGACTTGAGAGATTAGAAGTTACCAAATAGTCTCTTAGGAGCCATTTCTGTAGAGGTTCAAGGTTCGGTAACCTAACAGTTGGCAACTATACAGTCAATATCTAGTAGTTCTACAAGGTAAGTTTCCAACATAGTGGGAGGGATCTCAAGAACTGCGGGTTTAAGCATTTCCATGAGGAGTTCATACCTGGATGTGCTTGTGTGATTTTGCAGAGCCATTTAAGTCCAATTTTGTCAATGCCCCTTTTGACGGCATTACTCTTTTTGGCCCTAATGTGAAGGAAACGCTGTCCATATGTGAGAAGGATGGATTGACCTTAGCTGCTGTGGGCATATGTTTTTCAGCCCCCCCCCCCAGAGATCCTACTCTAAGAATCAGTGGAATGGCCAGAAAATGTGGTTCAAAAAGCCCCAAGGTCCTTTTCATGACACACATGGAGGAGGTGCCCCCAGGAGCAGAGGGGGAAACTGCAGTGGATGTCATCGCTGTCATGGCAGAGGTGGCCCAAAAACCGGGGTTCACGAGGATCTTTCTTTGATGAACCCAGCCAGCGCTGCTGAATGGAGGCCCAACTGTCCTCCTCTGGAGACAATCGGGGGACGTTTATCCTTACTGCAGAGAGCCTGGGTAGACTTAACAAAAGACACTTGGGTGGGTGCAAGAATTATATTTAGAGGCCACCTCTGCCATTTTCCCTACTACCACTAATTCCCAGAAAATCCCTAATGTTCCACTCAGTCAGAGGGATCAAGCAGCAACTCCGATTCAAGAGCTGCTAGAAAAAAGAGTTATCCAAGAGGTCCCACCAGACCAGATAGGATCTGGAACTTACTGAAAGTTCTTTTTAGTGCCAAAGAAAACAGATGACTGGAGACCAGTTCTAGATCTAACAAATCTGTTCACTGAACTAAGTTCTGGATGGTCATGGTTCAGTCCATTCTCCCTTTTCTGTGCAAGGATGACTAGATGTGCTCAGTAGATCTTCAGGGTGCCTACTATCACATAAAAGTGAACAGACGATCCAGAAAGCACCTACGCTTCCAGCTGGGAGCCAGTTACTACCAGTTCAGAGTACTGCCCTTTGGACTCACCACATCCCCAGGGTACTCGCCAAATGCATGGCAGTATTAGCAGCTTACGTCAGACTGCAGGGATTTCTTGTGTTTCCCTATCTGGACGACTGGCTCATTACCACTCTGACCAAGCATCAACTCATACATATAAGAGATCAAGTTCTGCACACTTGCGCTGTCCTAGGAATAACCATAAAATAAAGCAAATCACAACTTCAGCCATCTTAGACATTGGAATTTATTGGAGTACTGCTCAACACAAAGACTGCCATTGCTTTCCTTCCACCACACCAATTCATACAATGAGGTCACAGGTCAAGAAGGTTGTAGAAAACACTACAGTCTCAGCCTGCACAGTTCTCCGAAATGTAGGCCTGATGGCGGCAGCGATAACCTTAGTTCCATTGGTCAGGTTTTTTTACATGCGAATCCTTCAATGGATGTTGGCTACTCAGTGGTAATTCTTCCATCAGTCAATGTCGTACCAGATAAAAATTACCAACACTTGCAAAAGAGATCTCTTTTGGTGGATCCAATATGATCCAACTGTTCCATGGCTGTCCCTTTATTCCCCAGCAGCCCAAGGCCATAGTGACTACTGATGCTCCCCAGATAGGGTTAGGGGGGCATTATTTGGGGAAGACAGTCCAAGTTACCTGGTCACCTGAGGAGGCCAATTTGCATATAAATGTTTTAGAGATGAGAGCAGTGCTCTTGATGTTGCTAGCATTTCAACCTGTTTTTCCCTCTGGGATAATTGCAGTTCAAACGGACAACATGTCAGTCGTCTGGTACATCAACAAACAAGGGGGAACCAAATCTTATACATTGTGTTGAGAAGCTGTTATGGTCTGGCAGTGGAGAATCTCTTCTGACCACTTTCTTTTAGTGAGACACATTCCGGGGAGATCCAGCAAGGTTGCGGACAAACTGAGCAGATGCATTCTTCCACACGAGTGGTCCCTTAACGAGAAAGTGGTGGACAAGACTTTCTGTAAGTGGAGCCAGCCATGCTGTGATCTTTTTGCCTCTCCCCTAAACAGGGGCAGCGACTCCTGTGCCCTGACTGGGCATTCACCGAGGAATGCGCTACTTCACAATTGCCCCCCCGTCTCCTTTATGCCTTTCCATCAACCCGATTAATACCCAAATTTCTGCAGAAAGCTGCCAGGTCGAAGAGCACAGTAATCCTCATTGCCTTTTATTGGCCTTCCTCTGACCTCACCTGGTTCAACCACCATGGAACCTAGATCCAACTCTGGACCTCCTGTCTCACCCGACGGGCATGTCGCACCTGGATATACTGAACCTAAAGCTGACTGCTAGGCTTCTCTAGTTCTCCTAGTAGCCAGACATTCTCTGCTCTTGTCTGCTGTCCTACATATAATTTTATCTTTCCATAAATCCTCGACAAGAAAAACATTCCAGTAAATGGAAAAGATTTGCCCTTTGAGCCTAGCAACACAACCTTGACCTCTTTTCAGCTCTATCAATCACATTTTAGATTTCCTTGCACACCTATTAAAAAATGGTGCTTGTTCTTCAACCATTAAAGTACAGTTAGCAGCAATTTCAAACTACCATACAAGTTTTAATGGCACATCCATAGCATCTCATAAATTGAGAAGGCCTTCTTAAAAGGGATACTTCTCCTAAAGCCTCCTTTTAACTCATTCCGTCCAGTAGAGCTCTTTTGAGTGCATACCATTAACTCCCAATAAGTGGGTTTCAGCCTTTAAAAAATGACGCTATCACCTTACAGTTCTAACAAATACTTATTGACAGAGGTCATATATCAATACAGTTGTGTTTGCAATCATATATGCTTCAAGATGAAATACTCTGATACATTGTGTGTAGCATGGATTTGGAATTATTAATGCAAATATGAACAGGAAATATTTGACGCCTAGAGGATGCCTGTAGACGTCACTCGGCTGTAATGAGTTAAAGACCCTACGCCTCCATGGGACTTAAAGTTGATGCTTCGGTCTCTTACACAGTCTCCCTTTGAACCAGCAGTTACATGTGAGCTTAAATATCTTACATGGAAGACAGTTTTCTTGGTTGCCATTTCTTCCACAAGAAGAATTTCTGTGATCCAAGCATTGTCTTCTAAAACTCTTTACTTGGCTTTCCACAAACCTAGAGTGACCTTAAATACAAAAAGCAACAGACTGGAACCAGGGGAAAAGGACAAATTAGGAAATTAAAAAAACCTGTGTACAAACCCGTCCTTTCTTCAAAAGGTGGTGTCAGAATACAACATCAGTAGTGCTATCAATCTCTCAGTGTTTTTTCCCAAGTTTGCCAGCAAAGGGAAATGTATCTTACATTTGCTGGATGTTCACAGACAGTTAAGATTTTATTTGCATAGAACAGAAAAAAATCATTAAAGCTGACCAACTGTTTATTTCCTTCTCTGAACCAACAATGGGAAAACTAGCTTCTAAACTTACCCTATCAAAGTGGATGACAAACTGCATTTCCTTTATCTGTGTTAAATTTGGCATTTCTCTTACAAATGCCTTGAAAGTACACTCCACTAGTTCCATGACCATTTCCACAGTTTTTCAAGTCAGGAAGGTCTATGGATGAAATT